>NC_056747.1:243093717-243132371 GCF_019279795.1 Protopterus annectens | reverse complement strand
CTATATGTGTGTATATATATATATTTTCACTTCATAACATTGAAATATCAAAATACTGGAAACTCAAACACTGAAAGCAAAATACTGAAACTTCAAATCTTGAAAACTGTAATACTGAAACTCAAAATACTGAAAACACATATTATATGAACTGTTTAAACAACATAAATCATAACACTTTCTACCAATATATGCAGGGGCAAGGCCTGCACTTCATGAGCGCTGCGCCCCACCTGTTAATTAAATATATCAACTCCAAGATTGCACATAGTGTAGTTAAGTGCAATCTTGGAGTAGATATATAATTAGCAGGGGGTGGGGCGCACATAGGGTGCAGGAGGGCTTGCCCTCCTGCATATATTTGGTAGAAATTGCTATGATTTATGTTGTTTAAGCTGAGTTTATGCATAATATGTGCTTTCAGTAGTTTGAGTTTCAGTGTTTTGAGTATTCAGTATTTTGAGCTTTCAGTATTTTGGTCTTCAGTATTATGAAGTTTTGTCATTTTCAGTATTTTGAAGTTTCAGTGTTATGAAGTGAATCCATATATATATATATATATATATATATATATATATCTATACACATATACATAGATATATATCTATCTATCCCCGGGATTCATGAACCTTGTGCCAGGCGCACGCATAGCATAGGCGTCACAACGCCAAATATGTCCGCCGAGCGATTCAGGTACGATCCAATTCCACATGCACTACCAGCGTGCGCTGGATCTGCGCTGCCCCCGGTGTAGGTATGCTAAACACCCCATGTGCGGTGTTGCACCATGCAAATGAAGGCATATAGCGATCCACGAAGTGGCGCAGGCGTAGCATAAGGCCACGGCAATGTAAACCAAAAAAAAATGGTTTACATTTTCCCAAACATAACATAGGAGTAACGAAAGACTGTCAGCCTCAGGTATCACACTGTTACCATATGCCAATGACGAAATACACAGAGAATGTCAAAAGAAAACATGCACAACATGTAAATAATAACATAAATGGTATGTCCACAGAAACTTACAGCAGAACCCCAGGACATGTTTATGAAGGTGCAAAACAATGAAATAATATGACAATGTTATAAAACAGCAGCGTAATACACAGCAGCTTCAAAACCATAATACACCATGGTATGCATGGAAAGCCACAACCACGGTGCAAGGGTTGCCAAGGACTCGCGGCAGTGTTTGGCATGGTAACTATGAATTAGTAGTCAATGCCATGCAAATGAGGCAGATAATACTGAATCACAAAACCCCCGCCGGCATAAGGCTGTACCAAATGGCGCAGCGGTAATACACTGAGGAGTGGCTCAGAGGGAATACATGTCACCTGCAGAGGGGTCTGCCACTGTAGGAGGAAGCACATTGGAGCTCAGCAAACCTGTGCTGTACATTGCACATCACAGTTGCAGGACTGGCGTGTGGGGCAATAGTTGAGCTGAGAGCACACAATGCGCGCAGAGGTGCATGTGCACGAGGATGACTACGTTCCCTTAACCCAGTCATGTGGCGCTCGCCCCGCAAACAACATCGGAAACAAGAAGGTGATGTTGAGAATATGAGGAAATGCGGAAGAAGTGTAATTGGAGTAATAATGAGCAATCAACACTAATCAACCCACGAAGGCCAATCGGTGGCAGCTGACAACTCTGCATGCAGAAACCTGCAAAACGGGATAGGGGAGGCATATGAATGCAAAGAAAGTAGGGGAGGTAGCAGATTGCAAAGAGTGAAGACCTGACACAGCAGAGCCAAGCAGACAGGCAGCACAATGGCGGCGGCACACAAAACGCATGATATGCCATGTCCCAGAAACTACACATGACAGGGCTCTGCAGGATGCATGCCAGGAAATAGTAGGTGCAACGTGCAGAAATAGTAAGGGAAGGTCGAAAGGTAATCCATTGCAGGTAAGAGTAATGCAACACCAAAGGCAACAGCGTTGCAGTGCCAACGGTAAAACACGGAAGATAACCCCCAGATACGGCCGTACAGACACACCCTATGACATCACCGGGTCCACAGCACAATAGTATAAAGTGTGAATGCACACAACACACAGCCGTGTATTCCCAAATGCTGCACCATAGGTGTAAACACACGGGGAACTTTTAAAATGTACATGTTGGGCTGCCGTGGCCATGATCCATCAGCATGTGTTAGAGACAGACGGTGTTGTGGAGGAGGGTGCCGACAACTACCATAGGCCTCGGAGGAGAAGGAGAGTATTCAGACCAAGGGTAACCTACCAGGGGCTACAAGACCTGGAGATAGTAGAGCGTTACAGGGTGGATAGGGACACATTACAGCAAATAGTGGAGCTGTGCCGGCCATGCCTGAGAACAAGAAACAACAGAGGGGAACCCATCCCAGTGGACACAAAGGTATGTGTAAGCTTGCGAATACTGGCCACAGGTACCTTTCAAAGGCTAACAGGGGATATAATGGGCATCTCACAGGCATCAGCATCCAGGGTACTACACCAGTTTCTGGATGCCATGTTACCACATGCCAATGAGCATATATACTTCCCCAGAACTCAGGAAGATTTGGCTAGCAATATGCGCCACTTCTACTGTGTGGCACAATACCCGGAGGTACTGGGTGCAATAGACTGTACGCACATACAAATCAAGTCACCACCTGGGGAGCAGGGTAGACGCTACATAAACTGCAAGGGATTCCCCTCCATCAATTGCCAGGTCATGTGCAATGCTCAGGGCATTATCATGGATGTGTGTGCTGGCAGCCCCGGAAGCTACCACGACTCCCATATCTGGCATGCCTCACAGCTGTACCAGGTATTAAGCCAGGACATCCCACAAGGCCACCTTGTGGGGGATGCTGGCTATGCACTGGAGCCGTGGATGATGACTCCCATCAGAAATGCACACACACGCATGCAAGAACACCATAATGAGGCACACGCACAAACCAGAATAATCATAGAGCATGTGTTTGGGATGCTGAAATCACGGTTCCAGTGCTTGGATACATCCGGTGGAACCCTGCAGTACTCTTCAGGCACATGTGCCCCCATATTCATAGTATGTGCCATGCTACATAATATGATCCTGTGGAAGCAGCTGCTGCAGGGACATAACGGTGAAGGGCCACAAAGCCCACCACAACTGCCAAGGCCAGTCCAGGCACAGAGGGTTCAGGACCAGGAACACACTGTGCCAGCCCCAGTAGTCAGACGGAGGTGTACCCAATATGCCTATGCCCTGGCAAAGAGGGAACGTATAGCACATACTCTGACAGCGTAGGCCCCATGGACTGACACCTACCTACCTGCACACACAGTGAAATGGATGGCACACAAACATGACCACCCATAAAGTGTACTGTATGGGTGGCCCCATGTGTGACTCCAACATAGGCAGCCCCCAAACACTGTACACCCAACAGCCAGTGGAGCATGGAACGCCAACACCTGAACAGTACGCGGGTCCTACAGCAGACGGCGTTGCTGTATGCTGCCACGTTCACCGCAAGGTGTATACATATAAACATATATATATATGTGTATCTACATATATGTAGATAGATATAATTACATATATAGAAATATATGTACACATATACATATAAGTACTACAGTTAAGACAGGGAATCAGAGGGATGTAAGGTGACTGAGATGTAACACGCGATATCTGTACATAGTATACATAATGAAACGACAACCTCAGCATCCGGGAGGTTCAACAGAAGAGGATACCGCCAACCATGGAACGGGCAACATACTGAAATGCATAACCGTGAGGCAGAAAGATCGCCAGACCACAGTACTGTAACAGTACATGCGCGGGTAATAGTATGATAATATGAGGGGAGAGGTAGACACCGCCGCCGGTGTCGCGGCCCACGCAGGTACTGTGTTCAACCGTCCCCGTGAGTGCCGTAGTATGTGTATGTGTGCGGTGAGGGTGCCGTGTGTGTTGCTGTGTGAGTGTAATGTGTGTGCCTCCGTAATATGTGTATGTTGGTGCCATGTTAGAGGCAGAGTGGAATAATATGTGTAGGCATACGGTACACTAGCCACAGGCATATGTACACCAGTAGTCCCAAAGTAGTAGTGAGAGCCCCACCCTGGCTAGGCGTGTTGTGACGTAGAACGATACAAAGTGACAATGTCCCAGATTGTAGCACAGGAATATACCCCACAGGAAATGGAAAGGACATATGTACTACTCATGCCCGTATGTATGACACCGATATGCTAATTGCAAAACAATACGTTGGCAAAGTCACACAGCAATAGGTATGTACCGGAAATCGTATGTGCTACCCCAGTACTGACCGTGTACGTATCGGCCCGTAAACACCGCTGTGTGTTCTACAAATTAATCAAACAAGCAATCCCCATCTGAATAGGTGGCAACCACTGGCAAACAGGCCATCCCAACAACAGGACCACAATGACTGTAAATATCTGGGACAGAATGACAAGGGATAGTCGTCACGTACAAACAACCGCTGATATACCACAGATGTGACGGAGGAATACATGCATCAAGCACACACGCAGGCAATACCGACACCACATGACAACAACACAACCTACAATCCCATACCAACAGACAATTAACTATCAACTCTCCAGGCAGGGATGGTGCACACAGACAACCATACTGTGTATGTAGAGATGCAAGGCCCACAACCCGTATCCATCACCTACAACCTCCGATATCCCCCACCGTACATATTAAAGGAATACAAACCGTAATAGCAGCACAAACATACAGGCAGTCAATGACATTTGCATAACCGCAACATCTCGCGTGGGAAACACAATCAAAGGCGGATGCATACTTGCATGCGTTGTTTAAAGGAATACAACAGCCATGTTACACATCCGAATGCAATACACCATTAACAGATGTCGTCAGGACAGGGACACCCACATGTCAAACCAAATACTATACCCTACACACACAATCCACGGCTAACATCACTGCGAAATGTACCTGTCGCCACACATAGCGGCTTCAGTTACACATAACATAACACAATACAGACCATCTCCACGAAGGTAGGGCAACAGCCAACCACCAGGTGAGGAATCCAACCATACCCCAGTTACGATGCGTAATTTCCGAATGGAGTAGATGCACAGGTGATATGCACACAATTACTCACTGAGGAACAGCAATTGGTGGGATGAACCCACATGTTGCAGGTATCGACGGATATAAGGATGACTCCCAGGATATTCAAACCGTATGCTCATACCGAACCAGCAGTGTACAACCAAAAGCGAAATAAAAAGGAAAACCGATACACGGAACGAAACACGGAATGAAACACCGACAAGGTATGTAGAACACACAATATGTACGGGTGTGTAATGCATGATGTGTATGACAAAGCTGTACTGTATGGGAATGGTGTTTGTAAGTAATGACACTTGTCCATAATGCAGAGAGTTGTGAAAGGTGGTTATGTAGTGCTATCCTGCTGAGCATACCAACGACTGTG
This sequence comes from Protopterus annectens, assembly GCF_019279795.1. NCBI lineage: Eukaryota > Metazoa > Chordata > Ceratodontiformes > Protopteridae > Protopterus > Protopterus annectens. The sequence goes on along the minus strand of NC_056747.1, from coordinate 243,126,880 downwards.
GACACCGTGTGCACAGCAGTGGGACATCATGTACACAGCCGAGACACCACAAGGGCTGCCACAGGGGGGCATTAGAGAGAACAATGCCAGACCACACGCTGATGCTGGCAGTGGATGTCCAACAAGGAAGTGCCATAGCAGGGGATAGGACATGTATGTATACTGTCACAGCACACATGTGTATGGGCATATACCGTCAATGTCATATGTAATCTGCGGCCGACGTGCACGTATGCCCTTCAGTAGGGGATACTATGTCAACTATGTGTAATGAAAAGCTGTCAGGGTGGATATGACAGACATTATACACAGTATCACAGGCATATCATGCATAACAGAGGTATCGCCTATTGATATGTACAATAACAGGATACATTTGGCCTGTAGGTATGGGACAGAGTAGTAGCATCATAGCCAGCTGAAATGGAAGGGACACCAAGTAACCATGCCCAAAGGATCTATAGCAGGTGCACCGTGGGCAACAATGAAGTCTGGCAGGTCCATGTGTAAACACATGTGCAGTGTACACAGTTGTGTCACCTCCCCATGGTAGTGTCCTGTGAACAGCAGAGGCGGGTGTCAACTGCATGTCTACACAGTACCGCTGCTGTAGTGGTACCATGACTACGTGTCACCCAAACAGCAAGGGCGGTATCACATGAACAGTGCCACTGTGTGTCCCTGTGGGATGTGCACAGGACCTATGTTCCACAGCATGGTGTGTGTTGTGTCTGTGGAAGTAACACAGAAGCCCAGCCCGTGCAGTGTGGCGTGTGTGCACATATCCATGAGCAGTCCGTTCACACTGCCCACCGCAAATGTCATGTATGAGGAGTATATGCATCAGTAATGCGGAGGACATGGTCCATGTCAGAGCAGAAGACACCCCTGCGTATGTGGTATGCAGATGTGTACAGATGTGTTTTCCGTATGTCAGCCACATATGTAAACCGTCCGAGCCTGGTACACATTGTGGCATGACAATGCTGTGCCATGTAAAGTTGTAGCTGTTGTGGAAGGTACACCATAAATGTGGTATTGTACCCTTGACCGTGTGTAGATGTGTGTTTGCCACAGGTACAATGGCTACCTATGTACCAGCATCACACACAGTACAGATAGGTGTGGCCCTGCAGAAGTGTATCCATGCCACAGTGGAATATGGTAACAACAGGACCGTGTGGGGCATATGTGTGTACAGCAACCATGTACAATGTGATATGTATGTACGGGGCCAGTATCCAAGTGATAGTCAGTGGGTGAATGTTGCTATGCAAAGGTGATGTGCATGCACCATGTGTCATGCATCCTGATGCCATGACACTCATATGATGTATCCGCCACACTGACACCCGTATGGTCGGTATCGGTATGAGCTGGTGGAGCAATAATGGTGCCAGGTATGTAGGCGTGGGATATCTAGGCATGGACAGTACTCTGTGACAGCATGTTGTGTATGTAAGCAAATAGTGAATATGAGGGGCCCCATGACTGAGGACTGTGTAATGCCATATGTACCTGACATGTAGTAGGTACTATGATATGCTTGCACCACTGTGTGTCCTGTCCACGAGTCATATAGCATAACATCCTGAGACACAGGGTATGATGTGCAGGTGGATGTGTACGTTGCCAATACCAGAATGTGGAATGGTGCTGAAGGGCAATGTGAGGACAACGTCCGATGTGTTGGCCTCTGAACCACCCCAACCGCCCATGCAATGGTATGACAGGTGGCCAACATGTGTATGTGGCGTGCTGTGGCACACACAAGCCCAACAAGGGTGCCAGGAAAGGCATGGAGGCCATCAATGTGTGCGGGAAGCACGTTCGTGAGGATGTCCCCCAGTGCCATTCAGAACGGTCCAGTCATGGGTGTATGACTGCAGTCTCACATGTGCAATGCAGTGCCACCCATGGGTAGTGCTAGAGATGCCGCTGTGCGGCGGTCAGGGTACACAATGTCCGACAACAGGCTAGCAGTGAATATAGCGGGCTGGTGCGGAGACATATACCAAACAGGTTGGTGGGACATAACAGCCAGGGACATTGGAAGGTGACATCGGGCCAGTGTCCCAGGACATAACATGTGCATGTCAGTACCATGTATGTGTCCACAGGGACACTATGATGTCCATGTATGGATTGCGACCCTGTAGTGAGTGAGAGTGTGTATTGTTGGTAAGTACACCATCGCCTGTCACGTTGCCAACGTTATCTCGGTCTGCAATGCCTGGGTGACTATTGTATGTGACATCGAATGTGGATGTAGCCAAACAATACAGACATACCACCACACTGCCTGAGGCTCTACCCCGCAATGTGTGGCAGTCATGTTTAGGTAGCTAGCCTTGGAGCATGTGATGGACCTCGAGGACCCACCATGGCTGACAAGTGATGCACCCCACACATGTGAATATACACCACCGTGCAACAGCCTGCACATGTGCTCATACATCATATGTTCATGGAACATGACCACCACCGTGGCGTCTGTGAACAGGTCAGTACCGCCATGTCTCTGTGTGGAATAGCATGGTCTCTACCATTGTGTGCATGCTACGAAAGCGCACTGTGGTATGTGTCAGCATATGTATGTACACTGTCCATCTGCCGGGGTGTCATGCCATTAACAACTGCTGTCAGCAGACGTCAGTAGTACTGGTTGTAGTACACATGTTCTGTGTATGCTGCGATGGGTGTGTTTCCAGGGTGTGGCTAGCAGGGCCGTGAAGCATATGTGTTCACCCACCAAAGGGGGGATAACCCCAGGTGCAACACACCAGACACATGGAGGTATTGTGCATGCTGAGGGTAGTGTAGGTATGGTATGTGTTGTGTAATGTGTCAGCCAGCTACGGAGTGCATGCCTCAAGCATGTGTAGGTACATGGGTGTCTATTCTAGGGAAGTGTGGGTTGCTGTCAGCACATGGCAGTATCAGCTGTGTGAGGCCCAATGTACAGTATAACAACACAGACAGCATGTAACCTGCGGTGTACAATGTCAACTCTGTTGTGTGTTACAATGTGTCTAGCGGTCACAAACACGGGTATCCGCACATTGAGCACCTATGATGCATTGTGTTAGGCAACTATCCAGGATGTGTGCAAAACACTGTGTGATGTGTGATCCCCTCACCTGTGGGTGTTGCAGTCCAGGTATGTGCCTGTGAGGTACGATCCGTGTACAATCCGTACTCGCAGGTGTGCTGCGCAGAGCATGGAGGCAGGTCTCAGTCACTGCAGAGAAATGTGAGTGGTGCAATAGTGTGTGTGCCTTGCTTGTGTGCAGCACAGTGGAAGATGCAAGCATAGTCCCACATGACCCCATGCTGTGCCTGCCTGTTACAGCCCTGCCGGAGACACTTATGTGACACCGCCACAGAGGCAGTATAGCATGTGAAGATGTACATGTGTGCTCCACACCCCAGGCAGATGGCTGCAGGTCATGAGTGCCACAGCAGTGTGGTCGACCAGGACTGTCATAGCGGTCAGATACCACATGCCTGTACAATTACAGTATGAGCATAGGCAACAGTTGCAGTGACACAGTAGGTCAATGTACAGTGTCCCTGTGTTCAGACCACTGCCTACTGTACACTTGGCTAGACACACACCCAGAGGGTGATGACACCGGTGAGCCATTGCATGTCCCAGTACACGTAGCCTGTGTAATGCCATCACAGGGCGGTCACAATAACACGTTGTATGAGAGATATATTGTACCAGGTGATGTGTCATGTGTGCATATGTTGAGTTGCACAGCTGTTCACACGTCCGCAACATATCAGTGCATGATGCCTAGTGTAACATGATGTGTGGAACTGCACTGTGATCCACAACAGGGTCATCCGAGACAGGTGTGTTGTGAATGGTGTAACCCATGGGTCCACGGGATATACACTGGTGCTGTTGGCTGCCATGCTGGGGGCCACCAGTGGTGCCTACAGTGGTCATACAGACATACTGCACACATTGTTCTGGCAGGAATGTCCATTGTTGTAGATGATGTGTCACTACGTAAAGGTAGGTGTGTGTTGTGAATGTCACCCATCCAGATGTGACCATCAGGTGCAGTCATGGTTGTCGACAGCATCACACCCATCCACAGCTGTCAGCACCCTGTCCCCAGAATGGGTATCAGCCGCACTCGTACTGTGTGACTAATGTGCAGATGGCGGAACACCTACTACTGGCTGGCTAACAGTGTCATCTAGGAAGGCTATGTGATGGCTGGAATACGCCGCTCTAATGTATAATGATGGTATCCCAATGAATTACATTGAATCACATATAGTAAGCCATGGCTGGCATGTAAACCATGTACAACAATGACTGTGTGACAGACCCAAACAATGCGGAGCCATGTTGAACATGCACCCGTTAGAACACCGAATGAGGTATGTTGCACGTATTGATGTACAACTGTCAGCTATGGGCAGAACATGGATGCAGACGCACATCCCCTCACAGGCAGTACCGCTCCATGTTGGTAGGGGGGCATTGCACGAGTACATGTGACAGTTTCTGTACTGCCACATGTACTGCATATCCATCATATAGGGGTAGCAGTGGTAAGTGTCTGTCGGACATGCCTGTACATATGACCATGTCCCACAGGATATGTGTTATGTGTGTACAACACCTGTCGTACCATCATCATGCTGTGAAGTGTATGGCTGCCAGTGTACCTGTGTGACATGTTGTGCAATAGGTGCAAAGGTACGCAGTAGCGCATTGCATGCCCACATGTCCCACACAGGTGCATAGCCTGAACATACAATACAAATAGGGTGTTGGATAATAGCAACCCACAAGAGGTAATGGGTATGGGTGGCAACCAACTACCACCTGTCCGGGTAAGGTGTGCATGTCCATGACACATTAGCACCTGAGATGTTAGCAGTACAGCTGTACCGGGTGGCATGCATATTTGATCACTAATACCCTTGCGTGTTCCACCACTGGCCTGTTGACAGACAGACACCAACACAATGTGCAGCATTGACATGTGCACAGCACATCACCGCTGGCTACAGTAGAACAGGGTTACTGTGTAGACATGTGCACAGAACATCTGCGCCAGCCACAGTCAAACACGGTATGTGTTGAACCCCATCGTCATTGTAGCCCATGCCACAGACAGATGTTCATGCATCTGTGTATGTACGGCTAGGAATGTCCCTGGCCTAGCAGTATAGCTGTGTCAGTGTTGCGAACAACATACTGAATGGGCTGGGTGTGTGAGGTAAAGTCGCCATAATGTATGGTCTGATGGATGATACCATCAGTGCCCCCGCTATGTGAACATCCCTGTCCCCATAAATGGATACCTATGCTGTTCCCAACACCACGGTCCCTGTGGGAGTGATGGTGCTGTGTGGTGCACCCGCCGATATGGTGGTGGCAGCAGGCACTGGATGTAGACATATGTGGTACCCATGTCAGGCCAGGGTACCATCCATGTGCACGGGATATCATTGTGCGGGCACATACAGCACTGTGTTGAACAATATCACAGCACATAGCACCTGTCAGGGGTAATGTGTATGCATGGATGTGCGATACCAGCATGCACCATACACAACCCCACCAAGCAGCATGCTGCCTACCTTGCAGAAGGCCATTGTCCACACCATGATGATAGACATGCGTAATGTCCATATACACATAGCAATGACATATGGAATGGACAGCCACCCTCCCAATACCAGTATCCCCCAGGTGGGACACATCCCTGTGCCATGTATGTGACATACCCTGCCATACCATGCAGCCCTGTCCAGCAAGGCTGCACGTGCCATCACAGTCATACATGGTGCGATGGCCAAATGGCACTTGCACTATCAACTGTCCAGAGCAGTAATGTGGCACTGATGCACCTTGTGGTGTCACAGGTGCTGTGTGTTGGCGTGTACAACATGTGCGCGCACATGCTATGTATGACCATCCCTGCTAATGTCATATGATTACACATTGTCCCATGTGTATCACATGTGCAATACAGGTGAGCCGTGGCAGGTTGTCCAACACCTGTACAGTGCTGTGTAGATGTACATGGCACAACACATGCATGTGCAGGTGTCCACGTGTATGTGTGCAGTGCCACCGCTGACGTCCATAATGGCTGCATCTGTGATGCCTAGCGACATATACACAGCATCCAGGTGAACAGTAGAACTGTGCGCACATCAGGACACGTGCCGACTGGTATGAACACAGGTGCAGGCAGGTACACATGTCCACATCAGATTACCATCTACATGGGGTGTGTACAGTGTGATGAGTTGACACACAGATATGATATGATACCCGCTGCCTAACAGTGTGACAGCAACACGTCAGCTCTGTCAGTGTCATGATGCATCGCAGAGATTACTGTGCAGATGTCGTACATGTCATAGCAATGTATGTCCAGCGGTATGCCAGTACATCAGTGTAAATGTGACCTGTCACCATCATTATGTCTTACAGATAATGCCTCATTCACGGCTGCCAGCCTTCAGCCGCCAGGAGGATGACGTAATCATACCGTTGCTCCATGACAACTATGACCTGCTATTCAGCCATGCTCCACAGCAAGCACAGCATTGGGATGACCTGTGGCAGGATATGCGCGGGAGGGTGAATGGCGTGGGTGGCAACAACCGCACCTACCAGCGAATCACGCCGACACTGCACGGACCTAATACGGCACATGAAACAGCGTGCCACCGCAATCGCCAGAGAACAAGGTGGAACAGGTGGTGGGCCACCAACCCAGCCCCCACTCACAAACACGGAGGAGCTCCTGGCCAGTCTGGGGACACCCAGGGAACAGCATGCAGAAACACTAGCTGCCATCATGGAGGTGGGTGTCTCCCAACCAATGAGCCTGGAGCTGCCTGGTAAGTCAGTCTTGCATATGTGTATGATATCTGCCGTAGGTGTGGGTGTCACAGTCCACCACGTAATGTACCAACACATGCCAGGTATATGGGCACACAAGCCGCATACTACAGTATGCTACATTGTGTTTGCAGACGTGTGCATACCACATGCTATCACACAGGTACATGATGTGACATGCACAGTGCTTACTGTGGCTACAGTCATGGATAATGTTTATACTGTTGTGTCACCCCTATACAGGTACCTCTGGTGTGTCGCACAGCCATGGGTCCATCGCAGGTGAGACTGTTGTTAGTAACAGGCATGTTACAGTGTAGAGTTATTCGCCATGTGGCCAGGTATAACATGCACACTTGGGTTCTGCACCAGTCACGGTATACAGGTCGCACCACCAGACACACACATGCCACCCATGTTCAGTAGATACAACCGTTAGTATACACCGGCATGGAACCACAGTACCTGTCAGTGTGATATGTGCAGTCAGCTATGCATACAATGGTGGAGATGTTCTACAATGGATGCATATGTAGTATGCATCGGAACACCATTTGTGGTACGCACACAGTACCACATAGTGAGCTGTGATCTGGGCAGCACAAAGGTGTTACCAATGTGACATATGCCCCTGCATTGTGTGCACACATTGTGACATGGCACACGACATGTCTCACGCCCGTGGTGTTCTGTCTGCAATATTGTCACACCATGACATGACCTACGCCCGACATAGCAAACATCCACACTGTTGTCTGCATAGCCCTCTGGATTGTGACACCTCCGACTTGTATGGGTGTATGTCACATGGGCCACCACAGGGATGGGTACACGATGCCCATCACACACAATTGTCCATAACCCAGTCAAACATGGCCATGGGTGATAGCCACAGGCATGTTGCCACACAGTATGTCTGGAGTGGATAGACACTGTTGCACATTGTCCACACATAGTGCGATCATAGCCGTAGTGGACCACCTGTACATTTGATGTGGTACAGCAGACAACCGGAATGCCTGTCTGCAGCCACAGGAGGTGCCACCAATGTCTACCATATATGTGCTGTGGAACAGCATGACTGTGTTGCAGACATGGCAATGCAATGCATCCATGTTATGCATCGCACAGCAACATACCTGTGTCCTGTTGCCATGCAGTGGCACAGTGCCTGTACTCCCCACTGTATAGCTATGTACATGGCTCACACCAACCACACCTGCACAGACATCTTTGTTACACATGCATTCTATCCGTAGCCTGTACACATAACACTGCACTGTGAAGCCCAGTATGATGCGGTGCATGTGGTGGGACACCATTGTCACATGTCCACATGTTATCGCACATGTTGGCAGAGTACATGTCAAAGTGACGCCAGCCATGTGTACTGTTAACCTGCCTGTGGCCACATGGTGTATCACGGTGACGCATGCAAACTACCATGAATGTGTGTACTGCATGCCTACTGATATGACACCTGCTTGATGTATTGTGCACCCCAGGGTAGTATGCATACTAACACTATTAATGTCTGGCCTGCATTCTCTGTGCTGTGGTGTGGGAATGCTGCATGCCATCTGCAATATCACATGCATGATGTGTCTGCATGTGTGTGTGTCTGCGTGTGTGTGTCTGCGTGTGTGTGTGTCTGCGTGTGTGTGTCTGTGTGTGTGTGCATCTGTGTGTGTGTGTGTGCGTGTGTGTGTCTGCGTGCGTGTGTGTGTCTGTGTGTGTGTGTGTGTGTGTGTGTGTGTGTGTGTCTGCATGTGTGTCTGCGTGTGTGTAATGTACCTTACAGTATGTCTTTGTATTCACAGGTGGTGTAGGTGCGTTCCCCTCCTGCGGTCCATCTGATGCTAGTGTCCCCACAGATACTAGCGGTGATGACCATATGCATGAGGTACAGGCAGGGTTGTCAGGGGCAGAAGCTGTGCCATCGGTTACCATCCACCTATGTACCCCTCATCCCCACACACGGTTCTGATGCCGACACATACCACATCACCGTTGCCCATAGAGGAAGGACAGTCAGCGTCTGTTGGCATTGAGCAGGAAGGTGTGGTGGCTACAGAAGGTGCGCGTACACACCATGTTGCCAGTGTAATGACTGGTGATGTGCCACACAGGCATGTGGCTGGTGCTGCTTGTAGGAGGACCTCTGGCAGACATGCACCTGCTGTACAGGGTGCAGCAGCTGGTATCACCAGACGCATGTTCCAGACTGTAATGGCGGCACAGGCATGTGCTGAACGGCAGAACCAAGAAGGGCAGAGGCTGCAGAGGGCCGCAATCCGTTCCCTAAATGACAACATCCAGTCATTGGCGAATGCGCAACAGCAGATTGCTAATGTACTGGATAGGCGATTAGGTGAGATGGTTGGAATCCTCGACCGAGGCATGTCAATCCATGGCGTGAGCTGTCTGTGCTGGAACACCTGGTAGGGGTGAGGCATAGGACACATGGCCGTAGGCCAGCAACACCACCTAGTGTAGGTCGACGTGTGCATGCCACCTCTCATGCCCACTCACACAGTGCCGGTAGCAGCAGCAGTGCAGCTGGTGCTACACCGACCACACCAGGACACAGCAGGCCACGTGGACGTGGCCCTGGCCAGTCCCAGCATGGACACGGTTCCAGCGGACATGTGTCATCAGACAGTGGCCACTCCACACCTCCACCCGGTAGTGCCCGTGCGACCCCAGGCAGGCACGGGTCACGTGGCTGCAGACAGACACAGTGAGCCGTACAACCTGCACTGTACAGTCTGGGGCTGCCAAGTATACCCCGTGTAGGCATCACGTATTGCTGAACTGTGTACACACATACCCACACATGGCAGACACAACTGTAGGGCTCCACCACATCCACATGCATTCTGCACAGTCATGCCCAGTAAATGCACCGGCCCTTACACACACACATGATGTCATCCATTGGTACAGCCTGTGCCCCTGGCAGACATATCACCCTGTTCATATGATGAAGCCTCTGCCGCATCACTGTCATACACACTATCGGTGCACGGTTATGCAAATATATTCTGATGCACAGGGTGGACAAGATAGTGAGAGGTGTATGTGATACCTGTGTACGCATAGCGTGTGATGTGTATGTTGCAGTGGTTGTGTATGACAAGTGACAGGTGCGTATGTGATGTGGGTTGTGTACTGTCAGCATGCAGCAGACATACCATGTAGTGCAGGTGCAGCATGCATTGAGCTGTGTACACGGTATGTGTGACGGTTACATGTGTAGCACCATGTTGGTTCTGTTAACCTGTATGCCTCATATGGTGTACTCACATGTGCCTACTGGGAGCACTATCAGTCCCCCTCGTGTAGCTGTGGGTTACCCACAGGCACATCTGGCAATATCAGCATACCACATGTACCCGCTACCTGCCTGGACACCTACATAGGTACATAGGTGCATAGGTACATACTAGGCTATGTGCCCTACGGCATGTGTAAGCCTAGCCAGAGTGTGTGTGGCTTTCACCACCCCTTAGGATGAGGATACTATATCCATTGGTCTGCTGTCCCTCTGTCCAGCAGTGACACTGAGATGATTCCTGGGGCATACCTACGATCTCCCATCCACATGTCAGGATTACTCTTGGACAGAGTCAGTGAGGGGCTCTGCCTCACAAGGGCTGGGAATCTGTTCCACGGTGTAGGGAGTCTCTGGGCGATGAACCTGTCCCTCCAGCACGTCCTATTTATATCCGTGTTGAGGTTTGCGTCTGTTGCTCTCTTGCCTGTGGTTGTTTGGATCCTATGAGGTGGAGCATGTCCATGAAACCCAGGTTGGACATGGCCTTGTATGTCAGGCACAGATCACCTCGGAGCAGACGGTATGAGAATGTATAGAGCCGGAGTTCCCTCAGTTGGGCAGCGTGTGACATATGTTTCAGCCCCTTTATCCCTGTGTTGGGGAATGTTTGGGGTCCTTCCAACTGCTGCAGGTGTCGGGTTAGGTACATTCTGAATGGGGCATTGTACCCAATCATTGGTCTGATGAGTGAAGAGTACAGGGGTACAATGACCTCCCCTGATCTGGATGTGAATCCCTTCATGACCAGGTGGGCAATGTGGAATGTCTTCCCAACCACATTGGCAATGTGAGTGTCAAGAGAGGTTACCGACAAGTTGGGTCCCCAGGTCCCTGATCACGTCAACCGTGTTTAATGGATTACCACCTATGTGGTAATTCCGGGTTAACCTGTCTTTCCCAAAGGGTAGGTCTATACCTTCCCTGGCATGTAGCTTCAGGCCATGGCTCTGGCACCAGTTATCCATTTCTATGAGACCTCAGGTGGATGTCTGTGTCTGATGGGGTGTCGATTATGGTGGCCGGTTTGCAGTCATCTGCATACCTTGTCTGCCACAATCCCCCTATGTTTGCATGCATGTCGGAAAGTTGAATGCCGAACAGGAGGGGGCCCAGGACTGAGCCCTGTGGGCCACCACTCGGGACCGGCTTGGAGTCTGACATGGCACCAGGAACACTAACCCTGTGGGTTCTGTCCTTGATCCGGTTGGCAACCCATCGTGTGACATATGGCTCTACATCTACGCTGGTGAGCTTTTCTATGATGCCCACGTGGGGTTTGGTTCAAACGCTGTTGCCAGGTCACGGTAGTCTGTGCGAACTGATGTACCCCCATCAATGGCCTTAGTGACTCTTCCGAACAGGTCGACCAGGTTCAGGAGGCAGGATCTGCCCTTGACTAAGCCGATGTGGGTATGTTCCAGTATTTGTCGGTCCCCAATGTCTTCATTTATGGGCTCCATTATGGTCCCCTCCATAGCTTTGCAGACAAGGCTCGTCAAGCTTATAGGGCGGTGATGTCCAGAGTCCGTAGGAGCACCGCCTTGGTGGAGTGGGACCACAGTTGCCGTATGCCATCCATTGGGTACGTAACCTGTAGTAAGGCTAAGATTAAACAGCAGCCTTATGTGCGGGTTGAGGTCCTCATTGAGGTTGTGTAGCACACAGCCGAGGACACCGTCCGGTCCCATTGATGCTGTGTTCTCCGCTTTAGAGAGAGCAGCTCTCACCTGGGCATTCGAGATGTTTGGGAGGCTAGACTCTGGTGGGATAGACACCTCCCCTCTTGGGGGGGAGGGAGGGTAGATATATGCACGGAACCTGTCTGCCAGTATGTTGGCAATGTCTGTGGGTTCAGTGATCATTGTACCATTCTGGACTTATTCCGAGCATAACTGTGAGCTTCCACCCATGTTCCTACCATAGCTAAGGAAGGCCTTGTGGTTGTCTTATGTGTCCTTTGCGAGTCCTCTCCCACAGGCGGCCTTGGATGATTGTATGAGTGACCATATGTGACCGCCAGTATTGATCAGTGATGCCTTCCCTGGTAGTGATATTGCTCTGTCATGTAGTAGCTTTCTCCTCTTGTTGTACGGTTTGTTTATGGCTGGGGTCCACCAGACCGTGTGCCTGCCTTTGGTGGACAAGGTCCTGATGTTATTAGGGATTGCTTGATCCAAACATTCCTGGGGGTGCTCGTAGAAGGCATTTGTAAGGGTTTCAGCAGTGTGGCCTGTGTTTTACACTGGCACGGAGGCCTTGTAGGGTACCACACCAGTCGTATGATGTGTGGGGTTCGCTGCGGAGAGGTCTTCACTGTGGTCTCCCTTGCCGGTGTTGGAGGCGGGATGCGGATCTCCAGTGAGATCACTATATGGTCTGACCTCACCGTTGAGGGATGTACATCCTGTGTGGAGTATGTCGGCCCATGTGTGATGATCAGGACTAGTATAGTTCCTCCTCTTGTGGGTATGGTGCATAGTTGTTCCACAGCATTCGGTTGTATGAATGCCTGGAACCTTTGGTCTAGGGTGTTGAGTCCTTGGTAATGTTCCCGGTCTATGTATGGGTAGTTGATGTCACCCAATATGATGGTGCTGTGAGAGCATTCATACTCCCCAGTGTCTTCAGGAAGGCTGTGTAGGTATCCTGGGTTTGGGAGGGTGGTCTGTAGCATGCTACAAACTGTAGGGCAGTCCTACCCATGATTAATTGCACCTGGATGGTCCCCGCTGCTACGTGCATTTCCGCCAACCTGGAGGTGTGGGTATCCTTCATGGAAATGGAGACTCCCCCTCCTTCTGTGGTTCGGTCCGGATTTGGGTCCTGAACGTGTAATATGAGGTATGACCTGATAGTGCTGGGGTGCTCTCATAATCCTGAACCAGGTTTCAGTCACAGCACTGACATCGATGTCCTCCATACTGAGGAGGGCTTTTGAGGGTGTGCAGCTTGGGCATAGACTACTGGCATTGAGCAGTATTACCCTTAGTTCTTTCCAGGTTTGTAGTCTAGGGCGGTACGTTTATCATTTCAGCCTTGCCTGCAGTGGGCACTGTGGGGGTGGCAGGAGCCTCTGCCAAACTCATGAAGCCCAGGGGCGACAGGTGCAATCCGTCCCTTGTGAAGGAGCGTGGCGTGTCAAGCATGTCATCCCAGGCAAGAGGACATTGGACCCCCTCAGACTGACACCGGTAATCAGGCCAATTATCAAGGATGATCATTCGGACTCTGTATTGTGGCATCATTCTTGATGAGGGTGGGATACTGCTCAGGGTCAGGGTCATGCTGGCCTGGGCTACACAATCTGAGAGCCCCTCTATGTCTCCTTTCATGTATCCCAGGGAGGTATGTCTCCGGTCGTTGACACCAGCATGGACAATGACCGCGTCATACTTGTACATGCTGCAGAGTGACCTGAGTGCTTGTGTTATGTGACGGATTCCAGCACCCGACAGGCAGCCTACTGTGATCATTCCCTTGTTCAGTCTGGTGGGTGGGACATCGGTGTGTCTGACTATGGCGTCACCTATTACAAGTGTGTCTGGCATTGTGTGTGGCCTTAAGGGCTGTGACTGTTTAGCACACTGATGTTGAGAACTATGTGTTGCATGTCCTATGTCTTGTGGAGGCAGTTGCTTGGGTGTCTGCTTTGGAGGCCTCAGTAGGTTCGGTACATGTTTTAACAGTGCCTCTGAGTATGTCTTTGTGTGTTCATGTGTTTGTTTAGCATTTGTGATAGTTCCATGTGACACTGGGTTTGTGGTGTGTGTGGTGTCCTTCTCCTCCCGTCTGGTCTTGCCGGTCGTGGGTTGAGAGAGCTCAGCCTCCTGTCTGGCTATATAGTTGCATCTCTCACATGTATTTTGTTTTGTGGGGGAGGTGCGGGTTGTCCGTGTCCATGAGGCACATGTAACATTGCCTCAGGATGCCCAGATTCACCAGCTGAACAGGAGAGGTCGCTAGCAATTGACCCTTCGACATGCCAGAGAACGTGAATGCGTTTGCTGTGTAACTGGGTCAGAAGGGACCTATAGGGAAGTGGTTACTCAAGGGGATTCTAGGCTAGTGTAGTACTCCGTCTAGTATACATGTACTTTACCTATGTAAGAATACTTTGGGAGCAGGTGCTGAGCTTTTGTGATAGAGAACAGACAGTTTAGATTGCAAGTAGAGAAGTTCTATGTAAAAACCTGCGGAGCACGGAGCCAGACATAGTGTAACGTTGTTTACATGGTGCATGACACACATGTCCACACATATACTGCACCTGACGCCTGTGGTCGGTGCCACAGGCTACGGTGGACAGAGACATCACATACATGGCATGACACAGTACAGGTATGGTGACATTCTGCAAGTGTCATACACAGCGTGCTGGCGACTGACCGCAGGTGTCACCTGTCAGCTGTGGTGCACGCTGTGCAGCAGTAGGACGATGTACCGGTACAGGAATATGTCCACAATCACGGGGTGTACACCACTATGGCGCACACCCCATTGTGTGCAGATGGGGACACCTGCCTGTGTGGTCAGCACCCTCACAATACAATGCATCCACACGCCATGTCACAGGGGGTGGACTTGCACAGTTGGCCAGTATGGCTCACACCTATGGCATTGACAGGGTAGTACAATGCAGCACCAGTACGGGATGGTCACCCTGTGTGGTTAGTGTCCGTTCACAACACTATATCTGCATACACCCTCATGCCAGGCAGCAGACATACAGACATGTTGACACACTCACATGGTGGTGACCACACATGTCTACACGGAGGGGCGACGTGTTGCATGTACTGCACCATCCACATCCATGCACCCCACACTGAGGTATGTACAGATCTCTACCATGGTGTACAGTGATGTGTGGCACATGGGACATAGTCCCCCCGATCTGTGGCATACATGGGCACACATTCCTGCACACTTGTCGGTGCTGGGAATGCCACACTCGCCATATGGGATATGTGCAGGCGTGCAGCGGTATGTAGTGCATTATGCGTATCAACACTGTATCCAGCAGCTGTGCCGATATATGCACTTGGGAGGTGGTAGGTGTTACAGTAGCCATGTGACATACTGTCGATGACACCTGACCGATGGGTATGCATTATGGCAGCACTGTCATGTAACGGCGACATAGCAGACTGTATGCACATGGCAGGGTAGGATGGTGTGTGACACACCTGTGACCACCACCTGCACACATGCATGTGGACAGGTGTTTAAACACATGATGTATACACACATACCGCCATGCGTGCTGTTACTATGCCACCATATGACGGCCCCCATGATGGGTATGCATGTGGTAGGGGGTTGCAACTGTGTTATGGACATCGGACACCACACATGCATGGCTGCACCATGCACGGTACATGTGTCACATGTATCCCCTGTTGCCATGTGTGTATGCATTGCTACATTGTGACATGTGTGTCGACATACATGGAACATGGACTGTGGTATGGTATCACAGCTGCACTCTGCAAATGCTAAATGTGTGAGCATGCCCAGTAAGCAGCTGTGTAGATGGACACACAGTACAGTACACACCGCGCCCGTCTGTGAAGATACCCCGTGTGCATGTATGTTCCCCCTTTGCAACCGCCACGTGTGTGAGCATGCCTGGGTTGCTGTTGTGTAGGTGGACACACACGACGGTCCACACTCTGCCCTTCCATGATTCCACCCCATGTGTATGCATGTCTGCACTCTGCAGATTCTGTGTGAGCATGCCCAGTAAGCAGCTGTGTAGATGGACACACAGTACAGTGCACACCGCGCACGTCTGTGGTTATACCCCGTGTGCATGTATGTTTCCCCTTCGCGACCGCTAGGTGTGAGGGCATGCCCAGTACGCCATTCGGGGGAACACAGTACAGTCGGCACCGATGTCTGCTACTAGGTGTGTAGCCATGGCCAATGACATCCTGCATAGCCATGTTGGCCGTCCAGGTGAGTCATATGTGGTTGATATGCCGCAATGGCTGCCTACATCATGCGCGGTTGCCCTCTCATAGGGTATACTGTCTGTGGTGCATCCCGTATCCATGTCATGATGTTGTGCTCCGTAGTTAGTTGGTATTCCCGAGTGCAGCTCTACCGTGTTACTGTATGCCCACCTTGGGATGGTAACATGCTGTGTGACTGCGCAGTCTGTCTTCATTCCCTATCGGCTGCCTTGCCTCTGCAGATGATATCACCCACCTAGGGGTATGCCTCCTGACAGTGCTGTGCTCAGTAATCTCGATGGTAGCGTTCTGTAGATGCATCATGCTGTAGTGTGTTCATGTAGGTAGGCGTAGGTTCAACTCCCGGCCCTTCCCCGTGTGTGTGTGTGAGGTGTGCCTGTGTGTGTGTTTCCAGCTGCCCCTGCAGATGGTCATGCTTTTAGATGCTTCGCAACACATACCTTGGCTATTGTCAGCTATTCCTTTACGGATGATGTCACCCACCTAGAAGTATGCCTCTGACAGCGCTGTGCTCAGTAATCTTGGTAGTGCATTCTGTAAATGCATCATGCTGTAGTGTGTTCATGTAGGTAGGCGTAGGTTCAACTCCCAGCCCTTCCCCGTGTGTGTGTGAGGTGTGTGTGTGTGTGTGTTTCCAGCTGCCTCTGGAGATGGTCATGCTTTTAAATGCTTCGCAAAACATACCTTGGCTATTGTCAGCTATTCCTTTAAGGATGATGTCAACCGCCTAGAAGTATGCCTCTGACAGCACTGTGCTCAGTAATCTTGGTAGTGCATTCTGTAAATGCATCATGCTGTAGTGTGTTCATGTAGGTAGGCGTAGGTTCAACTCCCAGCCCTTCCCCGTGTGTGTGTGAGGTGTGTGTGTGTGTGTGTTTCCAGCTGCCTCTGGAGATGGTCATGCTTTTAAATGCTTCGCAAAACATACCTTGGCTATTGTCAGCTATTCCTTTACGGATGATGTCAACCGCCTAGAAGTATGCCTCTGACAGCACTGTGCTCAGTAATTTCGGTAGCGTGTTCTGTAAATGCATCATGCTGTAGTGTGTTCATGTAGGTAGGCATAGGTTCAACTCCCGGCCCTTCCCCGTGTGTGTGTGAGGTGTATGTGTGTGTTTCCAGCTGCCTCTGGAAATGGTCATGCTTTTAGACGCTTCGCAACACATACCTTGGCTATTGTCAGCTATTCCTTTACGGATGATGTCACCCGCCTAGAAGTATGCCTCTAACAGCGCTGTGCTCAGTAATCTCGGTAGCACATTCTGTAAATGCATCATGCTGTAGTGTGTTCATGTAGGTAGGCATAGGTTCAACTCCCGGCCCTTCCCGTGTGTGTGAGGTGTGTATGTGTGTGTTTCCAGCTGCCTCTGGAGATGGTCATGCTTTTAGGCAACCGCAACACATACCTTGGCTATTGTCAGCTATTCCTTTACGGATGATGTCACCCGCCTAGAAGTATGCCTCTGACAGCGCTGTGCTCAGTAATCTCGGTAGCGCATTCTGTAAATGCATTATGCTGTAGAGTGTTCATGTAGGTAGGCGTAGGTTCAACTCCCGGCCCTTCCCCGTGTGTGTGTGTGAGGTGTGTGTGTGTGTGTGTGTGTGTGTGTGTTTCCAGCTGCCTCTGCAGATGGTCATGCTTTAGGCGCACAACACATACCTTGGCTATTGTCAGCTATTCCTTTACGGATGATGTCACCCGCCTAAAGTATGCCTCTGACAGCGCGCTGTGCTCAGTAATCTCGGTAGCGCATTCTGTAAATGCATTATGCTGTAGAGTGTTCATGTAGGTAGGCGTAGGTTCAACTCCCGGCCCTTCCCCGTGTGTGTGTGAGGTGTGTGTGTGTGTGTGTGTGTGTGTGTGTGTGTGTGTGTGTGTGTGTGTTTCCAGCTGCCTCTGGAGATAGTCATGTTTTTAGACGCTTCGCAACACATACCTTGGCTATTGTCAGCTATTCCTTTACGGATGATGTCACCCACCTAGAAGTATGCCTCTGACAGCGCTGTGCTCAGTAATCTTGGTAGCGCATTCTGTAAATGCATCATGCTGTAGTGTGTTCATGTAGGTAGGCGTAGGTTCAACTCCTGGCCCTTCTCCATGTGTGAGGTGTGTGTGTGTGTGTGTGTGTGTTTCCAGCTGCCTCTGGAGATGGTCATGCTTTTAGATGCTTTTCAACACATACCTTGGCTATTGTCAGCTATTCCTTCCTTTACGGATGATGTCACCCGCCTAGAAGTATGCCTCTGACAGCACTGTGCTCAGTAATCTCGATAGCACATTCTGTAAATGCATCATGCTGTAGTGTGTTCATGTAGGTAGGCGTAGGTTCAACTCCCGGCCCTTGTGTGTGTGTGTGTGTGTGTGTGTGTGTGTGTGTGTGTGTGTGTGTGTGTGTGTGTGTGTGTGTGTGTGTGTGTGTGTGTTTCCTGCTGCCTCTGCAGATGTGCATGCTTTTAGACGCCGCAACACATACCTTGGCTATTGTCAGCTATTCCTTTACGGATGATGTCACCCACCTAGAAGTATGCCTCTGACAGCGCTGTGCTCAGTAATCTCGGTAGCACATTCTGTAAATGCATCATGCTGTAGTGTGTTCATGTAGGTAGGCGTAGGTTCAACTCCCGGCCCTTCCCCGTGTGTGTGTGCATGTTTCCAGCTGCCTCTGGAGATGGTCATGCTTTTAGACGCTTCTCAACACATACCTTGGCTATTGTCAGCTATTCCTTTACAGATTATGTCACCCTCCTAGAAGTATGCCTCTGACAGCACTGTGCTCAGTAATCTCGGTAGCGCGTTCTGTAAATGCATCATGCTGTAGTGTGTTCATGTAGGTAGGCGTAGGTTCAACTCCCGGCCCTTCCCGGTGTGTGTGTGTGTGTGTGTGTGTGTGTGTGTGTGTGTGTGTGTGTGTGTGTGTGTGTGTGTTTCCAGCTGCCTCTGGAGATGGTCATGCTTTTAGACGCTTCGCAACACATACCTTGGCTATTGTCAGCTATTCCTTTACGGATGATGTCACCCGCCTAGAAGTATGCCTCTGACAGCACTGTGCTCAGTAATCTTGGTAGCACGTTCTGTAAATGCATCATGCTTTAGTGTGTTCATGTAGGTAGGCATAGGTTCAACTCCCGGCCCTTCCCCGTGTGTGTGTGTGTGTGTGTGTGTGTGTGTGTGTTTTCAGCTGCCCCTGGAGAGAGTAGTTCTTTTAGATGCTTCGCAACACATACCTTGGCAATCGGTGTCTATTCCTTTACGGATGTTGTCACCCACCTAGATGTATGCCTCTGACGGTGCTGTGTTCAGTGGTCCACGTAGCGCGTTCCATACCTGTGTCATACTGTCGTGCGGTTGGGTAGGTGGGGGTAAGGTCAATCCCCATGCCTGCCAGCTGTGTGTGTGTGTCTATGCTCCCAGCCGCATGGGTTCATAGGTTATGGCTTTAGAGGTTCCACAGAACACTTATATCCTGCCAACATCTCTGTGTTTGTGGATGTTGAGACATGGCACGTGGACTGCCTGTGTGCCTGCTGTGGTTGGCGACCTCCGTAGCGTGTTCTCCATGTGCGCCCTGCTGTGGTGTGGTGGGGTGGTGCTGTGTACGTTACACTCCCGGCCTTGCCACATGTGTCCGTCTGTATCTCTCTCGATGTATATATACATACATATGTTATGCCCATAGCGCTGCTCTTGCATGGACAGCTGTCTGTCCCATGTATCGCATATTTGCACGGCTGACACATAGAACTGTGGTACGATGCATATCCACTCATTGTCCATGCAACGTCCGTATTCCGGCACGCCCTGGAGACATCTGCTGGATATCGTGGCAGACAGCTATCCTTGCTGTACTGACACTGTACCCATACACGCCATAAACCTTGTGTATCATTGCCTGCTTATGGTGTGTGTATGTCTATCTGAGCTGTGTGCATGGTCGTGTGTATGTCCCGCTATAGCCGTCTGTGCAGGTGTCGCCACTATGGGTAATCCTTGTAGACCGCTGTTTCATGTGCACTTCAGCACATACCTGCGGACTGTACTACCCCTCCTATGGCAGCACGGGAGCGGCCTTAGATCAACCACTGCCCTAGGCGATAGGGCTCCATGGCGCCCACCACCACAACACATGGTGCCCCCATCCTGGTGTACCTACATGACATAACTACTGGGAAGGTGGCCCTGCTAGTGCAGCGCCCTAGGCAGCTGCCGGGTTGGCCTATGCCTAAGGCCGGCTATGAGCACATCCCATCATTTTGGAGTGGATCCTAGTGTTTTCACACACATGTATCTGTGTCTGTTCATAGCACTCCACCTCAGGGGACGTATATCTGGACACGGCTTTAGGAGATAGTGGGACACTCGGGGCCAGTCATGTCATGTTTCTCTTGAAAACATTTATAGTGGGCACAGTGATATGTTATGCATGCGTATGGCATTGCCGTCAGATGTGGTGTCTTCCTCGCATGTTTGTCATTGTGTCCTGTCGTCAGATATCATGTGGCCGCCGGACTGCTACTGTTACGTGGAACACAGCGGACATATGAAGCAGACCTCTACTCACTCTGCGTACATCTGTGCAGTTGCAGGGTATGTGACTACTACAATATGCCTACTGTCTGCCTACAATACACACACAGTGTGTGGCGGCATGACAGACCACATGGCATTACTTTGTATTTGCATGGCACACCCATGCAGACAGTTGTGTTCCTCACACAGGTCTACATCTGCTTATCCACACTACTTGTTCTTTCCTGTACCATATGTGTGCGTCGTATTTGCACTTCCCGTCGGTGGCGGGGCTCACGTACGGCTATGGGGGCCTGACATTTGTTATGTTGACACTTCATGGCACACTGGGGGACACGTCACCTTTGTGTCTGCTTACCTTCCACATTGACCTTCGCGGGGCATACGTTGTCATCCACAGTTACCGGGGTAGGACATATGCATGTTTGCACATTTGTCCTGCTGTCTTTCTTCCCACCTGTCCACCTAGGATCACCGGTTCAGTACATGTATTCTGGACAGGTTGCTCCTGCATACCCTGACCTGTTGTCATTATGTGTAAACACCCTGACGTTCGGCCATTGCCCTTGTTACGTTTCACATAGTGCTGTGCCTTCCTAGCTGATTGCTGCCTAAGCATTCCGGACTGTGCGGTGGGTGATAGGGATCGCTATTTCCATTGCATGGGTTGTGACACTCATAACATCCGTATTCATGGCTACGCCAGCATACCTCTCTAGTGTACCTGGTTATGAGGGACGTACCTCATTTGGGGTCTTTGATGGGTCATGCTCCTCGGACTCCCTCAGAGTTCCACACTGGAAGGGTCTGTTACACATTCAGTGTTAGGAATGGTTTAGGTGTAATCCATCAAATATCCAACATGTACACAACCAGCCAACAGAGCACGGAACCAGTGAGATAATAATATATAACATACCAATCAACATAATATAACCGCTGGTACCTTATGGCACACAATCCAAACAACACATAGGTAGATGAAACAGTCAACGTAGAAATAGTCCAGGATAGTGCCCAAATGGTATATAAAGGTTCCTTTATTAACAAGTAAGCGCTTTCACCCGTAGGCTTCTTCAGACTTATACATAACATAAAAGCATTCAGGATTTAAATATCCCTCCTTACATTTTCATTGGTCAATTTCTCATCAAACAATGAACAATTAACCCCAGCATATTAAGCGCAAACTCAATGTTAAATACTCACACATATATTAACATCTTTAAAAACATCTTATTAAAACATGTATTATATTATTAAATAATGACTCTGTATAAGTAAAACAAGTGGTGAGTTGGGTGAGAAATATCTTCCTTAAAACAGGTCAGCAGCTTCAATAAATCCAAATCAGACGAGATAATAAACAGACAGTTTATTATAGGAAAAACGAGGATAAGCGCTTTTACTAGGTGTAGCTTCTTCAGATCCAAGCCAATTTTTCAAAAATCCACATGCTTTAAATACTTAAAAACCAAACAAACTAATTAAAAACAATTACTCAATAATTAATTATTCAATTAACTATTTTAAAGCTGTAGTAGGACTGAGCAGCAAACGCAGAAAATAATCGTAACATCACAATGCATATTCTATTAATATTTATATAACATTTATATCGAGTAGTATAAAGATAATATAACTGTCTTAAGTGCACTAATTCATAGGCATTTTTGAATGCATATCTAACAGCAAAAATAAAAAACATGAAAGATAAAAAAGCACAAACACATGTCTTGAAAAATGTATTACTATGCTGGATGGTAACTATGCTGGCTAGTAACTAAATGTATCAGTAATATTAGTATTAATTATGTGCTAGTTTAATAATAAATATGTATGAAAACTATGTGCCTGTATGTATTTACATTATATATGTACATATGTAATGATGATCAATGTGCATATATATGTGAATAGTATGTGTAATGGATTAATTCTGAATGTATATTGTGTGAGTATATGTGTAAAAATGATGAGTAAACTAATGAATGGATGTTTAAATTATGTGATAATTAATATGAAAGTTAATGAATGAATGTATGAATAAATATAATAAATATATATATAATAAATATAAGTATATAAAAATATAAATATAAATATATGTGTGTAATGTAATAGAAATAATATAATATAATATATAAATATAAATTGTCCAAGTGGATCTTTTATCAAAACTGTATGTATATCTCTATGTGTAATGCAACTCTAAAATTAATCATAATAATGATATTAAAAATTTAAAAAGATTTATATATCCATATTTTTAAAAAATATATATAATAAGTATATCAACAATTTAATTAAAAATGGACATGTCTGCGTTTTTTAAGGTGAGGTTTGATGGATGCTCTGTCATTTAGGCCATAACCTTTATCAGCTCTAAGTAAGATAATCCATCTGCTTTCTCTGTCTTCAGTGTGATTTACAGTGTCCCCTCCTCTTTGGCTCACAGTGATTTTCTCTAAAACCCTAAAAGTAAATGTATGTTCTGGGTTAGTTTGTATGACATGCTTTGCTAATGCATTTTGTGTATTAGCCTTTCTTATATTGTAACAATGTTCTCTTATCCTATCACGTAAAAACCTGTTGGTTTTACCAACATAAAAACAAGAACATGACTTGCATACAGCCAAATATATGACATTTGGAGTCATACAATCTGCATCAACTTGAGTGGGAAATTCCCTATATGTATCCGGGTGTATAAAAATTATGTTGGGGTCTATCAATGAGCAGAAATTACAATGTCCACACGGTTTGGTATAATGTTGATTTGTGGAAGCTGTATCTGCTGTTCGATAGCATAATAATCTTTTAAGATTCTTTTTATTTTTGTATGTGAAAGAGGGATTATTACCTGCTATTGATGTCAATATATCATCAGCTTTTAAAATGTTCCAGTTTTTACAAATAATGTTTCTGATCTGAATATTGTCTGTTGTATAGGAGGTCAAAAATCTTATGGTTCCTGCCTGTGTGTCAGTTTCATTGTTAATTACTATGGGTTGAGGTCCAAAATATGGTGTACCTGTAGTTGAACGTAAACTACATATAGAGTTAATATGCTCATCTAACTCTTCAGGTTTGTAACCTCTTTCCAAAAATGTTTCTTTCAAGTTGTAAAGGTCTCTATGAAAACCTGTATCATCCGGGTTGAGTCTGGACATTCTCAATGCTTGTCCTTTCATTATGTTATTAAAAACATGCCTGGGATGCATGCTAGTCCTAAATAACAACATATTCCTATAACACGGTTTCCTAAAGATTCCTGTATTGAACATACCACATGGTAGTTTCTCTATTAATAGATCTAAAAACTCAATTTTATCATTAGAATAATTCATTGTAAATTTTAAACATGGTGTTAATTCATTCATCATTGTGGAAAAGTTTTTTAAATCATCAATGGTACCATTCCATAAAATAAACACATCGTCTACAAAACGTCTATAAAATTGTACATGTGTTTTGAACAGAGGTTCATTAAACAGCAGTAGTTCTTCCCAGTGAGCCAGGAACATGTTGGCGTAACTATTGGCACATGAAGTGCCCATAGCTACGCCATCTAGGTGTTGGTAAATATTATTACCAAACATAAAAATATTATTTTCTAGTACCAATTCAAGGAAGTGCACTAACAGATCAATTAAAACTTTACTATAAGTGCTGTGCTTATTAAGATAAGAGTTGACATAAGTTAAACCCAGTTCATTCGGTATAACCGTGAATAAAGACTGTACATCATAGGTCACTAAAATTAAACCAGATATGGGGTTTAGTTGGTTGCTAACATTATAGAGATCTATTAAAAATTGTTTAGAGTCACGCAAGACAGAAATATTTTGGTTCAAGATATGCCTTAAGTGTTTCTCTATAAAAGCTGAAATATGTTCAGTGACCCATCCTTTTCCAGACACTATTGGTCTCATTGGGGGTCTGGTTAGGCTTTTGTGTATCTTGGGTAGTCCGTGTATAATTGGGACAGTTGGTGTTTTAATCATTAAGTATTCAAAGCAGTTTTATTAATCAGTTTACTTCTGTGTATATCTAATAAGATATTGTGTACATAGTTAACCATTTCATATACTTTCTCAAAATCAATAGATGTGTAAAAAGTATCTTGCAACATATTATTCATTTCAGTTTCATAGTGTATAGTGTCCATTACTACTATTCCTGAACCTTTACCTGCTGGTCTTATTATAATGTTTAGGTCATTTCTTAGATTATGAAGGCTCATTCGCTCATGATATAACAAGTTATTATGTGTCCTATGTCTGGAGTTGTTCATTTCATTATCATGATAGTATTTATAAAGTTCTTCTTCTGTAGTTTTCATATATGCCTCAAGTAATGGATGGTTGGTTGGAATATAGTCACTAAGATTCTTAAAAGTGAATGAATCTATAGCTTCGGACACATTACCAGGATTGTTGGTATTGTTGGTATTCTTATATATGTACCTAAGCATAAGCTTCCTACAGAATACTTTAAGATCTATTTGGTTTTTAAGTATTTAAAGTATGTGGATTTTTGAAAAATTGTCTTGGATCTGAAGAAGCTACACCTAGTGAAAGCGCTTATCCTCATTTTTCCTATAATAAACTGTCTGTTTATTATCTCGTCTGATTTGGATTTATTGAAGCTGCTGACCTGTTTTAAGGAAGATATTTCTCACCCAACTCACCACTTGTTTTACTTATACAGAGTCATTATTTAACAATCAGCTAACAAGTGCGTTGCAGGTAACCAGTGACACCGTTAACTTTTAGTTTTGCATGTATTATATTATATTGTACTATGCCTAATTTTCATCAATTATAAATATAAAAATATATATAACAAATATGTATATTATATCAATGTAAAACAGTGGTAAACAACTAAAAGAGTGGATGAATAGGTGTTAAATGTATAGCTGTACCTAAACTACATTCCTGTTATTTGGGTTTAAGCCTCCTGCTTCTCAAAAGAGGCTTAATCTGTGCTTTATCATTCAACCCTGGTGTCTGGTCAGCTCTCCACCTAATAATCCATCTCAATTCGCATTCTAAAGTATAGTTGATAAGGTCCCCCCCTCTGGGATTAAAATCTAGCTTTGGTAAAACACTGAATTTAAAAGTATGCCTAGAACCCAAATCCTTATGATGTTTGGCCAAAGCATTGAATTCAGAGCCTATTCTGATGTGATAGACATGCTCCCTAACACGTTCTTTCAGTGACCTATTGGTTTTGCCAATATAGCATGCGGAGCATGCCACACATCTAGCCAGATATATAACATTCTTACTATTGCAATTTGTTAAAGTGTTAAAATGAAAAGTTTGTTTTGTGGTAGGGAGTACGAAAAGAGTTCCATCTTGGATATGTACACATTGGTTACATTTACCACATGGTACAGTGTTAATTCCAGGTGTATCCATACTTTTCCTTGCCAAAGTGTTTTTAGGTTTACATAACTACCTTTTGAGATTTGGTTTGTTCTTGAAGAATACATTGGGTCTCGGGCCTACAATCTTACTACTATCATTATCCAGATGTAAAATATCCCAGTGTTTAACCGGAAATTGTTTTAACTGTACGGCATCTTTCGTGAAAAACATGGGGGCCCTAAGGTCAACCGTTGTGGATGTCTGACTAATATCAGATGTACTAATAAACTCTGAAAGATTGGGTTTCGCTATCGTACCTTTTGATTCATTAACTTCCAATATTGTCTTTTCAACCATCTCTATGTTATGACCTCTTTGTGTGAACTTAGCTCTCAATCCATCCAGCTCTTTCTTATAACCTTCAGCTGTCAGATTGAGTCTAGATGCCCTCATTATTTGTCCTTTCATCAAATTATTAAAGACAAACTTAGGGTGCATACTGTGTCTGTGAAGTAATGTATACCTATGGCAAAGTTTCCTATGTATAGAGGTATTGAGTAGGCCATTACTAAGCCTATTAATGGCGACATCTAAATAGGAAATCTCACTCACTGAAGAATTCAATGTAAATTTCACGAACTTATTAGAATTATTCATGCTTTCAACGAGTTCCAGGAGTGTATATACATCACTAAGCCAAATGAAAACAAGGTCATCTACAAACCTCCGATATATGCCTAAAATTCTCTGGAAAAGATCTAGCTTAAAAAGAACTATTTCCTCCCAGCAGGCCATCACTAGGTTGGCGTAGCTATTGGCACAGGCAGTGCCCATAGCTACGCCATCCCTCTGTAGGACAATCCCTTCTCCAAACATAAAGATATTATTCAACAGAATAGTTTCTAAGAAAAGTGCTAACAAATAAATTCTCTCAGATGAATAATCATAGTGATTACGTACATATTCCTGTATAACATGTATCCCTATATCATTGGGGATAACAGTACACAGACTAACTACATCTGAAGTGACCAGTATGTATTGTGAGTTATCATCCAGTTGACTAGTATACGCATATAAGTCAAGTAAGAATTGCTTACTGTCTGTCAGAATGGTAATACAGCAAACCTTGAGTCCTGGTCTTCTTCAAAAAAGACTTTAATGAACATACACCAGACCAAAACAGATGATGAAAGAAACGATACACTCCACAGTCCAAACATACTGAGCGCTTTCACCCACTAACATGGGGCATCATCAGAGTACAAATGCTTTGGCCAAACATCATAAGGATTTGGGTTCTAGGCATACTTTTAAATTCAGTGTTTTACAAAAGCTAGATTTTAATTCCAGAGGGGGGGACCTTATCAACTATACTTTAGAATGCGAATTGAGATGGATTATTAGGTGGAGAGCTGACCAAACACCAGGGTTGAATGATAAAGCACAGATTAAGCCTCTTTTGAGAAGCAGGAGGCTTAAACCCAAATAACAGGAATGTAGTTTAGGTACAGCTATACATTTAACACCTATTAGTCCACTCTTTCAGTTGTTTACCACTGTTTTACATTGATATAATATACATATTTTTTATATATATTTTTATATTTATAATTGATGAAAATTAGGCATAGTACATTATAATATAATACATGTTTTAATAAGATGTTTTTAAAGATGTTAATATATGTGTGAGTATTTAACATTGAGTTTAGCTTTATATGCTGGGGTTAATTGTTCATTGTTTGATGAGAAATTGACCAATGAAAATGTAAGGAGGGATATTTAAATCCTGAATGCTTTTATGTTATGTATAAGTCTGAAGGAGCCTACGGGTGAAAGCGCTTACTTGTGAATAAAGGAACCTTTTTATACCATTTGGGCACTATCCTGGACTATTTCTACGTTGACTGTTTCATCTACCTATGTGTTTTTTGGATTGTGTGCCATAAGGTGCCAGCAGTTATTTTATGTTGATTAGGTGTAATCCATGGTCAATTGACATTAATCATAGTAATTCATTAAAGGATCTTCTTTATAAGTGGGAACGGCATAGTTTAACCATCCTATGACCTTCCTAGTTGAAGTTGTTAGTGAGCCATTAGTATGTGTTCCACGGGTTGCCCATTTGTTCCGCATTATGGAAGCGAGTGATCCCCATTTTGGTGATGGCAGATTGAGAGCTATGCGCCGGTATTATACGACGGTCTGAGTTTGTATGAGGAATTTCTAATGTAGTCCCTATCTGTATTCCCTGTGCTATGCCTTACTGCAGCTGTGTAATTCCGCCAAGTTTCCAGTTATGGGTGCCATCTTGGTCGTACGCATGTCCATCCATGGGAATCGCCTACTGGACACTGATATAGGGCTGTACACATTTCACACCTGCTTTCAGCATTATCTGGTGGATGCTTTGCATCATTAGTGGGGATTAAGGCATGTGCTATACCCACATCCCTCCCACGGGGCGGGCCAACGGATTCTCTGCCAAACAACACCTAGCCCCGTTTCTGCATACCCAGGTTCCCATGGCTGCAACCCTCGACGGTACACATTACACATCCTTCATGTGTGCGGTACTGGGATGTGGACGCACTTCTATGGACTCGACAATTTGGGGATTTCTGTTCATATGTCCTGCATTTCATGGACACGTGTCATCAACCTTAAACACGCTGGTGGTGCATATGTCTAGCTGTGCCGTAGTCACGGCTGTCACTTCTTTTGCATCAATCGCAGCAGGGGTTGCGAACAGAGCAATTGTTGGAGTCCTACAATGGACACCAGTGTGCATATGTAAAGTGTAGAACTTGTTGGACTGTCACCATCTGGCCAGTGGTTTTGACTGCTGCTGCTGTATGTTCCCCGTTCGCGGATGTCTGTTTGACTACCCATATAATGTATTACTTGGCATATCTATATCCATGTACCAGTAAGCAGAAATACAGCAAACCTTGAGTCCTGGTCATCTTCATAAAAGACATTAATGAACATAAACCAGACCAAAACAGACGATGACAAAAACGATACACTCCACAGTCCAAAGATACTGAGCGCTTTCACCCACTAACATGGGGCATCATCAGAGTACAAAATACATTAGATAGTCATCCTTTATATACTTCCTTCATAGTCAATTTAAAGACAATTAATCAATAAACTTGCGCATAGTTAAGTAGCCAGTAATCCAAGTCTTAAAGATAAAGTGAAATATAAAAATCAGTGTTGCATACATAACTTAATGGAAACATTAATACAACAACAATGTGTTAATATAAATACAATATTGGTAAATACAATCAGTAAATTGAAAAATAATTGATAATTGTTGTGAGTAAACCTTAGAATGTAGTGTGTTGATAATAAAATTATGTATATTAATGTGTATAATTGTTGTATTAAGATTCCAAATAATTGAATAAATAAGTACAATTAAATACATATTTTGTATAAATATAACTGTAAATAAGAGTCACAATGTTAAATATAAATATGACTGTATATTAATATATAAATATGATATGAAATAAACTGTAGTTGTTTACATCTTGTTTTCGAGTAACATATCTATGTCCATGTGTCATATATACGGGCCGTCAGACTGTTGTGTGTAGATACATACATCTGAACCCCTCGTTTCATACCTTGCTTTGTTACTGTCTGTGGATTACCTGTGTACACACATCTATTACCATACCATACCTTTCCACTGTACAGGTTCTGGCAGGGTGTACGGCTGGTTGGCCCTTAATCTTGCTGTGTGTCACATTAACCTGTGTCTATCTGGCAATTCGCTGGCGTGTCATGTGAGACCTTCTTGATTCTATAGGGACCTGATCCCGTAATTGTGACGTGCTTCCACTGGCCATATATTTCTCTGTCATCTGGGATCTGTATGTAACCAGTCCTTTCAGGACACTTTCTATTGTTGTTCTTTTTTGGTTACATATATGAGTACTTTGGTATGTTGTGCTATTATTGTGTGTGGAGCATTTCTCCACGGGCCTCTGCTGACACTGGACATATATCCAGCTAGCCTAGCCCGGTCAACAAGTGTGAGCCAACTAAACACAATTAGATGCGGTGGCACCTTCTGACAAGTGGGTCGGGTTACAGATGCATAACCGTCGTCAATCCCTACTACTAACACACACGTTATTCTATCCACCTTCTATGTTTGTCTTATCACATAGCATGTGTTTCTCACTATTTGTACCGGTACTTTACATGGCATTGTCCGATTCCATACTTTCAGAGGCTGATAGTTTTGAGACATGTATAACTAACGTGGAGGACACAGCATTGACTTTCCCTGCTGTGAGCGGATCACACCGCCTTACGCAGCGCACTTGCATTTCCTAATTGTGGGTTACGCAGGCTATGCATATCCGTATTCTGGTTATATATGTTTACTGGGTCTGTGTGGTTACGTGATCTGTATTAGTTGTGACTGTTCCGGTAACATATCTCTGATCCGGTTGATGGGCGTGCGGAACACACTTTCACCTTTACACATGTAACTGTCTTTGCACGGACGCACACGCATACCGTTCACATTTATATGTTCTATAGTCGTAATTCAAACGGGACTGAATTCACGTTTGCCGGTTGCTGTGACCACTACACGTTAGCTGTTCTGTCTCATTTATATGCATACCCATGGTACTTAGCTACATTAACATACCCCCCCCCGCACTCACGTACGTCACAGGCATCCATTCTCCTGCTGGGAAAAGTGCGGTACTACATATTACACATTCCTTATTCCCTACCGCTCATGGCCCAGGATGCATATGTCATGACCGCAGGGATATTAAGATCACGGGGGCTTATAGCCCCTACGCATACAGGCCTTCGATTGTCAGGGTGTTCCTGTGGTGCTTTGGGTTTGGTCTTGTCTGCCTAGTGTACGGAACTGCCCTGACCGTGTACGAATGTCAGACGAGTCACATGGGCATGGTTTGTCCATGTCTATGATACCATACCCCCCCATTATTCCTAACCGTGCATGCTGATTGGCCGGTGTGCCCATTGTAGATCATGTTATAGTAATTGCACACGGTCTGGTCGACCAGACCTATTTCCATTACTATACCTCGGTATTTATAACCTGTCTCGCTATGTTACATGGGTTTAACATTGCGTGACAGCTTTCACTGAGCCACGGACATGTCCGTTTACTTTTAAGAACAGTCCCGCTCTGCTACACACATTTAACATGGCGGAACAGGTTGAACAGCACAGCAACGGGGACATCAGGCTCTCCGTCGCTGTTTTGTATTGAATCGCTATGTTGACTTTGTTTCACATAGCGAGACAGTGTCGACATTGGCAACGGACATCTCGCGATGCGTCCGCACCACGCTGGTGCCGTATGTCTGCGGATGGGCGGACAGGCATTATGCTGTGCCATTATGTCTGGGAATATATGGTTTCTTTCCTAGATGATATGGCATACTAGCAATGACCCACGTCTGGGTGTGGGTACTGCTGTATTTACCCATGGTTACCTTTGTGTGGTCCCTCGGGCATCGGCCTCGGGACCGCACCACATCTACCGTGGGTATATCTAGCATTACCCACATCCGGGCGTGGGTTATTGCTATGGTATTCGATATGCCGGACACGTGTGTTTGGACAACCTACAATAGCTTCTGCTATTGGCATACAAAGCTGTGGGTAGTGCCGGTTACCATACATTTGCCATGTCCTGCGTTTGTCCCAATCACATTTGTCTATCCTCTGTCCTCATTCGTACGTGGATATTTATGTGGCACATGATTGAACTATGTAGTACCTGTAGGTATGCTGTGTACAGTGCACATATGTCACGGTTGGTTACAGTGTATCTGTGTACCTACCTCTGTGATACTGAGGACTACCACACATCCTTCGCAGCATTACATGCGTATGTCCATACTATTATTCTGTGGCCTGTGGGGGGTTGTCAGAGCGACGGTTACACGTGTCCCTGTTTGTGCACGCATCATGGTGGTCTTTGACCGGCCTCCGTTGCTATCGTGGGATGGATGGTGGTGTTGGTGTGTGTTTGGGTTGTGTTTCTACTGCCGATACGTCAGTGAGGGGTGGGGTTGGCATGTGTTCCTCTTTGCAGGGGGCCCCATCCTGGACATTTGTGTCATGCGTCGACACTTGACACGTGCCATATGTCCTGTGATATTCCCACAGTCGTGTATGCCTTCCTGCATTACTACTGCGTGTTACTGGCAGTTTGTATCTGGTACGCATGGCTATTATGTTGGATAGCTTAGGCTATTCCCATGATATGACATACCCATTCATCCGGGCATATATGTGTTATTCAATCCTTTGCATTGGCTGTGGGTGTTTGGCCATATGGCACCACTATTATCTACGTGTGATGTCCCAGCTTCACCTTCTGTGCATGTGGCACCCTGTTGGGGTGTCCTGCTTGGTGGGCAGACGTTCCGCCCTATGTCTTGTGTTTGTCATGTCTGCATAGCTAATCATTGGTACAGTGGCTGCACATACTGCTTTGTCCAGATGTGTACAGTTATGGACACCGTGGCATGTGAATGCCTATGGGGTTTCGACAGGTTCGTACCACATGCGGGATGTACGCATTCTGCCGACACATTCACATGCGGCCATTTGGATATCAGTACCTGAGGTGGGATGTTGACATGTGGGGTACATATTTGCACGCGTGGCACTGCCTAGGACAATACTTCATACTACATTTGGGGTATACCCACTGTGTGTAGGTGTGCAAACTGCGCAAGGCTGCTAGCTGGATTGGGTGGACGGTCGTACATGGGTGCGGGTTACATGCTATGACGGGGCTGTTGTGTATTACATTTGCATGCGTGGGTTCTGCTTCTGGATATTCGCCCGGCATACGCCATCCTATGTGTATGCACGGTAGTGCGTTGCTGGGTCTGGCACATGTTGCTATGCACATGTTTGTCTGTGTTTAGGGTATCTGGTTTCTTTCTGGTTGTTATATAGACATGGCTGCCCGGCTGTGTACTCTCACTACCACTGTAGAACTGCTGGTGACCATGCCCATGGGGC
>NC_056747.1:243048151-243093217 GCF_019279795.1 Protopterus annectens | reverse complement strand
CAGTCTTTGGGGAAAAAAAAGTTTTTTTTTCTGTGTTTATAATGAAGACTACAGGTGATAGTTTGCATAACCAGGGTTCTTGGAGTGTTATGAACATCTCTTCTCAATGGTATCAAGGGCATCTGGACAAGTATTTTCAGTTAAGGCTTGTTAAAAAACCTGCATAGCCCATGATAAGTAAGGGTAGTTTACCTCATTGTTATTCAGTTTCTGTCTTATACAAGTGGTACAGTGAATTGTTTTCTGTTTAAACTGTGAGCTTTGGCCAACTGAGACCTACATGAGTGGAGTTAAGTAGATTTTTATCTGCACTTTTATCAAATAATACACGATTTAAAGTAATTTGTTTGTGTTGCATTGAGCAATATCTAGCTGGAAGTTGTGACTGTTTTTTCAGTAGGTCTTTTACAAGTGGTATTTTCAGTTAAGGTTTGTTAAAAAACCTGCATAGCCCATGATAAGTAAGGGTAGTTTACCTCATTGTTATTCGGTTTCTGTCTTATACAAGTGGTACAGTGAATTGTTTTCTGTTTAAACTGTGAGCTTTGGCCAACTGAGACCTACATGAGTGGAGTTAAGTAGATTTTTATCTGCACTTTTATCAAATAATACACGATTTAAAGTAATTTGTTTGTGTTGCATTGAGCAATATCTTGCTGGAAGTTGTGACTGTTTTTTCAGTAGGTCTTTTACAAGTGGTATTTTCAGTTAAGGTTTGTTAAAAAACCTGCATAGCCCATGATAAGTTAGGGTAGTTTACCTCATTGTTATTCGGTTTCTGTCTTATACAAGTGGTACAGTGAATTGTTTTCTGTTTAAACTGTGAGCTTTGGCCAACTGAGACCTACATGAGTGGAGTTAAGTAGATTTTTATCTGCACTTTTATCAAATAATACACGATTTAAAGTAATTTGTTTGTGTTGCATTGAGCAATATCTAGCTGGAAGTTGTGACTGTTTTTCAGTAGGTCTTTTACAAGTGGTATTTTCAGTTAAGGTTTGTTAAAAAACCTGCATAGCCCATGATAAGTAAGGGTAGTTTACCTCATTGTTATTCGGTTTCTGTCTTATACAAGTGGTACAGTGAATTGTTTTCTGTTTAAACTGTGAGCTTTGGCCAACTGAGACCTACATGAGTGGAGTTAAGTAGATTTTTATCTGCACTTTTATCAAATAATACACGATTTAAAGTAATTTGTTTGTGTTGCATTGAGCAATATCTTGCTGGAAGTTGTGACTGTTTTTTCAGTAGGTCTTTTACAAGTGGTATTTTCAGTTAAGGTTTGTTAAAAAACCTGCATAGCCCATGATAAGTAAGGGTAGTTTACCTCATTGTTATTCGGTTTCTGTCTTATACAAGTGGTACAGTGAATTGTTTTCTGTTTAAACTGTGAGCTTTGGCCAACTGAGACCTACATGAGTGGAGTTAAGTAGATTTTTATCTGCACTTTTATCAAATAATACACGATTTAAAGTAATTTGTTTGTGTTGCATTGAGCAATATCTTGCTGGAAGTTGTGACTGTTTTTTCAGTAGGTCTTTTACAAGTGGTATTTTCAGTTAAGGTTTGTTAAAAAACCTGCATAGCCAGTGATAAGTGGGGGTAGTTTACCTCATTGTTATTCGGTTTCTGTCTTATACAAGTGGTACAGTGAATTGTTTTCTGTTTAAACTGTGAGCTTTGGCCAACTGAGACCTACATGAGTGGAGTTAAGTAGATTTTTATCTGCACTTTTATCAAATAATACACGATTTAAAGTAATTTGTTTGTGTTGCATTGAGCAATATCTTGCTGGAAGTTGTGACTGTTTTTTCAGTAGGTCTTTTACAAGTGGTATTTTCAGTTAAGGTTTGTTAAAAAACCTGCATAGCCCATGATAAGTAAGGGTAGTTTACCTCATTGTTATTCGGTTTCTGTCTTATACAAGTGGTACAGTGAATTGTTTTCTGTTTAAACTGTGAGCTTTGGCCAACTGAGACCTACATGAGTGGAGTTAAGTAGATTTTTATCTGCACTTTTATCAAATAATACACGATTTAAAGTAATTTGTTTGTGTTGCATTGAGCAATATCTTGCTGGAAGTTGTGACTGTTTTTTCAGTAGGTCTTTTACAAGTGGTATTTTCAGTTAAGGTTTGTTAAAAAACCTGCATAGCCCATGATAAGTAAGGGTAGTTTACCTCATTGTTATTCGGTTTCTGTCTTATACAAGTGGTACAGTGAATTGTTTTCTGTTTAAACTGTGAGCTTTGGCCAACTGAGACCTACATGAGTGGAGTTAAGTAGATTTTTATCTGCACTTTTATCAAATAATACACGATTTAAAGTAATTTGTTTGTGTTGCATTGAGCAATATCTTGCTGGAAGTTGTGACTGTTTTTTCAGTAGGTCTTTTACAAGTGGTATTTTCAGTTAAGGTTTGTTAAAAAACCTGCATAGCCCATGATAAGTAAGGGTAGTTTACCTCATTGTTATTCGGTTTCTGTCTTATACAAGTGGTACAGTGAATTGTTTTCTGTTTAAACTGTGAGCTTTGGCCAACTGAGACCTACATGAGTGGAGTTAAGTAGATTTTTATCTGCACTTTTATCAAATAATACACGATTTAAAGTAATTTGTTTGTGTTGCATTGAGCAATATCTTGCTGGAAGTTGTGACTGTTTTTTCAGTAGGTCTTTTACAAGTGGTATTTTCAGTTAAGGTTTGTTAAAAAACCTGCATAGCCCATGATAAGTAAGGGTAGTTTACCTCATTGTTATTCGGTTTCTGTCTTATACAAGTGGTACAGTGAATTGTTTTCTGTTTAAACTGTGAGCTTTGGCCAACTGAGACCTACATGAGTGGAGTTAAGTAGATTTTTATCTGCACTTTTATCAAATAATACACGATTTAAAGTAATTTGTTTGTGTTGCATTGAGCAATATCTAGCTGGAAGTTGTGACTGTTTTTCAGTAGGTCTTTTACAAGTGGTATTTTCAGTTAAGGTTTGTTAAAAAACCTGCATAGCCCATGATAAGTAAGGGTAGTTTACCTCATTGTTATTCGGTTTCTGTCTTATACAAGTGGTACAGTGAATTGTTTTCTGTTTAAACTGTGAGCTTTGGCCAACTGAGACCTACATGAGTGGAGTTAAGTAGATTTTTATCTGCACTTTTATCAAATAATACACGATTTAAAGTAATTTGTTTGTGTTGCATTGAGCAATATCTTGCTGGAAGTTGTGACTGTTTTTTCAGTAGGTCTTTTACAAGTGGTATTTTCAGTTAAGGTTTGTTAAAAAACCTGCATAGCCAGTGATAAGTGGGGGTAGTTTACCTCATTGTTATTCGGTTTCTGTCTTATACAAGTGGTACAGTGAATTGTTTTCTGTTTAAACTGTGAGCTTTGGCCAACTGAGACCTACATGAGTGGAGTTAAGTAGATTTTTATCTGCACTTTTATCAAATAATACACGATTTAAAGTAATTTGTTTGTGTTGCATTGAGCAATATCTAGCTGGAAGTTGTGACTGTTTTTCAGTAGGTCTTATACAAGTGGTATTTTCAGTTAAGGCTTGTTAAAAAACCTGCATAGCCAGTGATAAGTGGGGGTAGTTTACCTCATTGTTATTCGGTTTCTGTCTTATACAAGTGGTACAGTGAATTGTTTTCTGTTTAAACTGTGAGCTTTGGCCAACTGAGACCTACATGAGTGGAGTTAAGTAGATTTTTATCTGCACTTTTATCAAATAATACACGATTTAAAGTAATTTGTTTGTGTTGCATTGAGCAATATCTTGCTGGAAGTTGTGACTGTTTTTTCAGTAGGTCTTTTACAAGTGGTATTTTCAGTTAAGGTTTGTTAAAAAACCTGCATAGCCCATGATAAGTAAGGGTAGTTTACCTCATTGTTATTCGGTTTCTGTCTTATACAAGTGGTACAGTGAATTGTTTTCTGTTTAAACTGTGAGCTTTGGCCAACTGAGACCTACATGAGTGGAGTTAAGTAGATTTTTATCTGCACTTTTATCAAATAATACACGATTTAAAGTAATTTGTTTGTGTTGCATTGAGCAATATCTTGCTGGAAGTTGTGACTGTTTTTTCAGTAGGTCTTTTACAAGTGGTATTTTCAGTTAAGGTTTGTTAAAAAACCTGCATAGCCAGTGATAAGTGGGGGTAGTTTACCTCATTGTTATTCGGTTTCTGTCTTATACAAGTGGTACAGTGAATTGTTTTCTGTTTAAACTGTGAGCTTTGGCCAACTGAGACCTACATGAGTGGAGTTAAGTAGATTTTTATCTGCACTTTTATCAAATAATACACGATTTAAAGTAATTTGTTTGTGTTGCATTGAGCAATATCTTGCTGGAAGTTGTGACTGTTTTTTCAGTAGGTCTTTTACAAGTGGTATTTTCAGTTAAGGTTTGTTAAAAAACCTGCATAGCCCATGATAAGTAAGGGTAGTTTACCTCATTGTTATTCGGTTTCTGTCTTATACAAGTGGTACAGTGAATTGTTTTCTGTTTAAACTGTGAGCTTTGGCCAACTGAGACCTACATGAGTGGAGTTAAGTAGATTTTTATCTGCACTTTTATCAAATAATACACGATTTAAAGTAATTTGTTTGTGTTGCATTGAGCAATATCTAGCTGGAAGTTGTGACTGTTTTTTTCAGTAGGTCTTATACAAGTGGTATTTTCAGTTAAGGCTTGTTAAAAAACCTGCATAGCCAGTGATAAGTGGGGTAGTTTACCTCATTGTTATTCGGTTTCTGTCTTATACAAGTGGTACAGTGAATTGTTTTCTGTTTAAACTGTGAGCTTTGGCCAACTGAGACCTACATGAGTGGAGTTAAGTAGATTTTTATCTGCACTTTTATCAAATAATACACGATTTAAAGTAATTTGTTTGTGTTGCATTGAGCAATATCTAGCTGGAAGTTGTGACTGTTTTTCAGTAGGTCTTATACAAGTGGTATTTTCAGTTAAGGCTTGTTAAAAAACCTGCATAGCCAGTGATAAGTGGGGGTAGTTTACCTCATTGTTATTCGGTTTCTGTCTTATACAAGTGGTACAGTGAATTGTTTTCTGTTTAAACTGTGAGCTTTGGCCAACTGAGACCTACATGAGTGGAGTTAAGTAGATTTTTATCTGCACTTTTATCAAATAATACACGATTTAAAGTAATTTGTTTGTGTTGCATTGAGCAATATCTAGCTGGAAGTTGTGACTGTTTTTTCAGTAGGTCTTATACAAGTGGTATTTTCAGTTAAGGCTTGTTAAAAAACCTGCATAGCCAGTGATAAGTGGGGGTAGTTTACCTCATTGTTATTCGGTTTCTGTCTTATACAAGTGGTACAGTGAATTGTTTTCTGTTTAAACTGTGAGCTTTGGCCAACTGAGACCTACATGAGTGGAGTTAAGTAGATTTTTATCTGCACTTTTATCAAATAATACACGATTTAAAGTAATTTGTTTGTGTTGCATTGAGCAATATCTTGCTGGAAGTTGTGACTGTTTTTTCAGTAGGTCTTTTACAAGTGGTATTTTCAGTTAAGGTTTGTTAAAAAACCTGCATAGCCAGTTATACGTGGGGTAGTTTACCTCATTGTTATTCGGTTTCTGTCTTATACAAGTGGTACAGTGAATTGTTTTCTGTTTAAACTGTGAGCTTTGGCCAACTGAGACCTACATGAGTGGAGTTAAGTAGATTTTTATCTGCACTTTTATCAAATAATACACGATTTAAAGTAATTTGTTTGTGTTGCATTGAGCAATATCTTGCTGGAAGTTGTGACTGTTTTTTCAGTAGGTCTTTTACAAGTGGTATTTTCAGTTAAGGTTTGTTAAAAAACCTGCATAGCCAGTGATAAGTGGGGGTAGTTTACCTCATTGTTATTCGGTTTCTGTCTTATACAAGTGGTACAGTGAATTGTTTTCTGTTTAAACTGTGAGCTTTGGCCAACTGAGACCTACATGAGTGGAGTTAAGTAGATTTTTATCTGCACTTTTATCAAATAATACACGATTTAAAGTAATTTGTTTGTGTTGCATTGAGCAATATCTAGCTGGAAGTTGTGACTGTTTTTTCAGTAGGTCTTTTACAAGTGGTATTTTCAGTTAAGGCTTGTTAAAAAACCTGCATAGCCAGTGATAAGTGGGGGTAGTTTACCTCATTGTTATTCGGTTTCTGTCTTATACAAGTGGTACAGTGAATTGTTTTCTGTTTAAACTGTGAGCTTTGGCCAACTGAGACCTACATGAGTGGAGTTAAGTAGATTTTTATCTGCACTTTTATCAAATAATACACGATTTAAAGTAATTTGTTTGTGTTGCATTGAGCAATATCTAGCTGGAAGTTGTGACTGTTTTTTCAGTAGGTCTTATACAAGTGGTATTTTCAGTTAAGGTTTGTTAAAAAACCTGCATAGCCAGTGATAAGTGGGGTAGTTTACCTCATTGTTATTCAGTTTCTGTCTTATACAAGTGGTACAGTGAATTGTTTTCTGTTTAAACTGTGAGCTTTGGCCAACTGAGACCTACATGAGTGGAGTTAAGTAGATTTTTATCTGCACTTTTATCAAATAATACACGATTTAAAGTAATTTGTTTGTGTTGCATTGAGCAATATCTAGCTGGAAGTTGTGACTGTTTTTTCTTATACAAGTGGTATTTTCAGTTAAGGCTTGTTAAAAAACCTGCATAGCCAGTGATAAGTGGGGGTAGTTTACCTCATTGTTATTCGGTTTCTGTCTTATACAAGTGGTACAGTGAATTGTTTTCTGTTTAAACTGTGAGCTTTGGCCAACTGAGACCTACATGAGTGGAGTTAAGTAGATTTTTATCTGCACTTTTATCAAATAATACACGATTTAAAGTAATTTGTTTGTGTTGCATTGAGCAATATCTTGCTGGAAGTTGTGACTGTTTTTTCAGTAGGTCTTTTACAAGTGGTATTTTCAGTTAAGGTTTGTTAAAAAACCTGCATAGC
This sequence comes from Protopterus annectens, assembly GCF_019279795.1. Taxonomy (NCBI): domain Eukaryota; kingdom Metazoa; phylum Chordata; order Ceratodontiformes; family Protopteridae; genus Protopterus; species Protopterus annectens. The sequence continues at coordinate 243,086,247 of NC_056747.1, read as the reverse complement.
CCATGATAAGTAAGGGTAGTTTACCTCATTGTTATTCGGTTTCTGTCTTATACAAGTGGTACAGTGAATTGTTTTCTGTTTAAACTGTGAGCTTTGGCCAACTGAGACCTACATGAGTGGAGTTAAGTAGATTTTTATCTGCACTTTTATCAAATAATACACGATTTAAAGTAATTTGTTTGTGTTGCATTGAGCAATATCTAGCTGGAAGTTGTGACTGTTTTTCAGTAGGTCTTATACAAGTGGTATTTTCAGTTAAGGCTTGTTAAAAAACCTGCATAGCCAGTGATAAGTGGGGGTAGTTTACCTCATTGTTATTCGGTTTCTGTCTTATACAAGTGGTACAGTGAATTGTTTTCTGTTTAAACTGTGAGCTTTGGCCAACTGAGACCTACATGAGTGGAGTTAAGTAGATTTTTATCTGCACTTTTATCAAATAATACACGATTTAAAGTAATTTGTTTGTGTTGCATTGAGCAATATCTAGCTGGAAGTTGTGACTGTTTTTCAGTAGGTCTTATACAAGTGGTATTTTCAGTTAAGGCTTGTTAAAAACCTGCATAGCCAGTGATAAGTGGGGTAGTTTACCTCATTGTTATTCGGTTTCTGTCTTATACAAGTGGTACAGTGAATTGTTTTCTGTTTAAACTGTGAGCTTTGGCCAACTGAGACCTACATGAGTGGAGTTAAGTAGATTTTTATCTGCACTTTTATCAAATAATACACGATTTAAAGTAATTTGTTTGTGTTGCATTGAGCAATATCTAGCTGGAAGTTGTGACTGTTTTTTCAGTAGGTCTTATACAAGTGGTATTTTCAGTTAAGGCTTGTTAAAAAACCTGCATAGCCAGTGATAAGTGGGGGTAGTTTACCTCATTGTTATTCGGTTTCTGTCTTATACAAGTGGTACAGTGAATTGTTTTCTGTTTAAACTGTGAGCTTTGGCCAACTGAGACCTACATGAGTGGAGTTAAGTAGATTTTTATCTGCACTTTTATCAAATAATACACGATTTAAAGTAATTTGTTTGTGTTGCATTGAGCAATATCTAGCTGGAAGTTGTGACTGTTTTTTCAGTAGGTCTTATACAAGTGGTATTTTCAGTTAAGGCTTGTTAAAAAACCTGCATAGCCAGTGATAAGTGGGGGTAGTTTACCTCATTGTTATTCAGTTTCTGTCTTATACAAGTGGTACAGTGAATTGTTTTCTGTTTAAACTGTGAGCTTTGGCCAACTGAGACCTACATGAGTGGAGTTAAGTAGATTTTTATCTGCACTTTTATCAAATAATACACGATTTAAAGTAATTTGTTTGTGTTGCATTGAGCAATATCTAGCTGGAAGTTGTGACTGTTTTTTCAGTAGGTCTTATACAAGTGGTATTTTCAGTTAAGGCTTGTTAAAAAAACCTGCATAGCCCATGATAAGTAAGGGTAGTTTACCTCATTGTTATTCGGTTTCTGTCTTATACAAGTGGTACAGTGAATTGTTTTCTGTTTAAACTGTGAGCTTTGGCCAACTGAGACCTACATGAGTGGAGTTAAGTAGATTTTTATCTGCACTTTTATCAAATAATACACGATTTAAAGTAATTTGTTTGTGTTGCATTGAGCAATATCTAGCTGGAAGTTGTGACTGTTTTTTCAGTAGGTCTTATACAAGTGGTATTTTCAGTTAAGGTTTGTTAAAAAACCTGCATAGCCAGTGATAAGTGGGGGTAGTTTACCTCATTGTTATTCAGTTTCTGTCTTATACAAGTGGTACAGTGAATTGTTTTCTGTTTAAACTGTGAGCTTTGGCCAACTGAGACCTACATGAGTGGAGTTAAGTAGATTTTTATCTGCACTTTTATCAAATAATACACGATTTAAAGTAATTTGTTTGTGTTGCATTGAGCAATATCTAGCTGGAAGTTGTGACTGTTTTTTCAGTAGGTCTTATACAAGTGGTATTTTCAGTTAAGGCTTGTTAAAAAACCTGCATAGCCAGTGATAAGTGGGGGTAGTTTACCTCATTGTTATTCGGTTTCTGTCTTATACAAGTGGTACAGTGAATTGTTTTCTGTTTAAACTGTGAGCTTTGGCCAACTGAGACCTACATGAGTGGAGTTAAGTAGATTTTTATCTGCACTTTTATCAAATAATACACGATTTAAAGTAATTTGTTTGTGTTGCATTGAGCAATATCTAGCTGGAAGTTGTGACTGTTTTTTCAGTAGGTCTTATACAAGTGGTATTTTCAGTTAAGGTTTGTTAAAAAACCTGCATAGCCAGTGATACGTGGGGTAGTTTACCTCATTGTTATTCGGTTTCTGTCTTATACAAGTGGTACAGTGAATTGTTTTCTGTTTAAACTGTGAGCTTTGGCCAACTGAGACCTACATGAGTGGAGTTAAGTAGATTTTTATCTGCACTTTTATCAAATAATACACGATTTAAAGTAATTTGTTTGTGTTGCATTGAGCAATATCTAGCTGGAAGTTGTGACTGTTTTTTCAGTAGGTCTTATACAAGTGGTATTTTCAGTTAAGGTTTGTTAAAAAACCTGCATAGCCAGTGATAAGTGGGGGTAGTTTACCTCATTGTTATTCAGTTTCTGTCTTATACAAGTGGTACAGTGAATTGTTTTCTGTTTAAACTGTGAGCTTTGGCCAACTGAGACCTACATGAGTGGAGTTAAGTAGATTTTTATCTGCACTTTTATCAAATAATACACGATTTAAAGTAATTTGTTTGTGTTGCATTGAGCAATATCTAGCTGGAAGTTGTGACTGTTTTTCAGTAGGTCTTATACAAGTGGTATTTTCAGTTAAGGCTTGTTAAAAACCTGCATAGCCAGTGATAAGTGGGGTAGTTTACCTCATTGTTATTCGGTTTCTGTCTTATACAAGTGGTACAGTGAATTGTTTTCTGTTTAAACTGTGAGCTTTGGCCAACTGAGACCTACATGAGTGGAGTTAAGTAGATTTTTATCTGCACTTTTATCAAATAATACACGATTTAAAGTAATTTGTTTGTGTTGCATTGAGCAATATCTTGCTGGAAGTTGTGACTGTTTTTTCAGTAGGTCTTTTACAAGTGGTATTTTCAGTTAAGGTTTGTTAAAAAACCTGCATAGCCAGTGATAAGTGGGGGTAGTTTACCTCATTGTTATTCGGTTTCTGTCTTATACAAGTGGTACAGTGAATTGTTTTCTGTTTAAACTGTGAGCTTTGGCCAACTGAGACCTACATGAGTGGAGTTAAGTAGATTTTTATCTGCACTTTTATCAAATAATACACGATTTAAAGTAATTTGTTTGTGTTGCATTGAGCAATATCTAGCTGGAAGTTGTGACTGTTTTTTCAGTAGGTCTTATACAAGTGGTATTTTCAGTTAAGGCTTGTTAAAAATCCTGCATAGCCAGTGATAATTGGGGTAGTTTACCTCATTGTTAATCAGTTTCTGTCTTATACAAGTGGTACAGTGAATTGTTTTCTGTTTAAACTGTGAGCTTTGGCCAACTGAGACCTACATGAGTGGAGTTAAGTAGATTTTTATCTGCACTTTTATCAAATAATACACGATTTAAAGTAATTTGTTTGTGTTGCATTGAGCAATATCTAGCTGGAAGTTGTGACTGTTTTTTCAGTAGGTCTTATACAAGTGGTATTTTCAGTTAAGGTTTGTTAAAAAACCTGCATAGCCAGTGATAAGTGGGGGTAGTTTACCTCATTGTTATTCAGTTTCTGTCTTATACAAGTGGTACAGTGAATTGTTTTCTGTTTAAACTGTGAGCTTTGGCCAACTGAGACCTACATGAGTGGAGTTAAGTAGATTTTTATCTGCACTTTTATCAAATAATACACGATTTAAAGTAATTTGTTTGTGTTGCATTGAGCAATATCTAGCTGGAAGTTGTGACTGTTTTTTCAGTAGGTCTTATACAAGTGGTATTTTCAGTTAAGGTTTGTTAAAAAACCTGCATAGCCCATGATAAGTAAGGGTAGTTTACCTCATTGTTATTCGGTTTCTGTCTTATACAAGTGGTACAGTGAATTGTTTTCTGTTTAAACTGTGAGCTTTGGCCAACTGAGACCTACATGAGTGGAGTTAAGTAGATTTTTATCTGCACTTTTATCAAATAATACACGATTTAAAGTAATTTGTTTGTGTTGCATTGAGCAATATCTTGCTGGAAGTTGTGACTGTTTTTTCAGTAGGTCTTTTACAAGTGGTATTTTCAGTTAAGGTTTGTTAAAAAACCTGCATAGCCCATGATAAATAAGGGTAGTTTACCTCATTGTTATTCGGTTTCTGTCTTATACAAGTGGTACAGTGAATTGTTTTCTGTTTAAACTGTGAGCTTTGGCCAACTGAGACCTACATGAGTGGAGTTAAGTAGATTTTTATCTGCACTTTTATCAAATAATACACGATTTAAAGTAATTTGTTTGTGTTGCATTGAGCAATATCTTGCTGGAAGTTGTGACTGTTTTTTCAGTAGGTCTTTTACAAGTGGTATTTTCAGTTAAGGTTTGTTAAAAAACCTGCATAGCCAGTGATAAGTGGGGGTAGTTTACCTCATTGTTATTCAGTTTCTGTCTTATACAAGTGGTACAGTGAATTGTTTTCTGTTTAAACTGTGAGCTTTGGCCAACTGAGACCTACATGAGTGGAGTTAAGTAGATTTTTATCTGCACTTTTATCAAATAATACACGATTTAAAGTAATTTGTTTGTGTTGCATTGAGCAATATCTTGCTGGAAGTTGTGACTGTTTTTTCAGTAGGTCTTTTACAAGTGGTATTTTCAGTTAAGGTTTGTTAAAAAACCTGCATAGCCCATGATAAGTAAGGGTAGTTTACCTCATTGTTATTCAGTTTCTGTCTTATACAAGTGGTACAGTGAATTGTTTTCTGTTTAAACTGTGAGCTTTGGCCAACTGAGACCTACATGAGTGGAGTTAAGTAGATTTTTATCTGCACTTTTATCAAATAATACACGATTTAAAGTAATTTGTTTGTGTTGCATTGAGCAATATCTTGCTGGAAGTTGTGACTGTTTTTTCAGTAGGTCTTTTACAAGTGGTATTTTCAGTTAAGGTTTGTTAAAAAACCTGCATAGCCAGTGATAAGTGGGGGTAGTTTACCTCATTGTTATTCGGTTTCTGTCTTATACAAGTGGTACAGTGAATTGTTTTCTGTTTAAACTGTGAGCTTTGGCCAACTGAGACCTACATGAGTGGAGTTAAGTAGATTTTTATCTGCACTTTTATCAAATAATACACGATTTAAAGTAATTTGTTTGTGTTGCATTGAGCAATATCTAGCTGGAAGTTGTGACTGTTTTTTCAGTAGGTCTTATACAAGTGGTATTTTCAGTTAAGGCTTGTTAAAAAAACCTGCATAGCCCATGATAAGTAAGGGTAGTTTACCTCATTGTTATTCGGTTTCTGTCTTATACAAGTGGTACAGTGAATTGTTTTCTGTTTAAACTGTGAGCTTTGGCCAACTGAGACCTACATGAGTGGAGTTAAGTAGATTTTTATCTGCACTTTTATCAAATAATACACGATTTAAAGTAATTTGTTTGTGTTGCATTGAGCAATATCTAGCTGGAAGTTGTGACTGTTTTTTCAGTAGGTCTTATACAAGTGGTATTTTCAGTTAAGGTTTGTTAAAAAACCTGCATAGCCAGTGATAAGTGGGGGTAGTTTACCTCATTGTTATTCGGTTTCTGTCTTATACAAGTGGTACAGTGAATTGTTTTCTGTTTAAACTGTGAGCTTTGGCCAACTGAGACCTACATGAGTGGAGTTAAGTAGATTTTTATCTGCACTTTTATCAAATAATACACGATTTAAAGTAATTTGTTTGTGTTGCATTGAGCAATATCTAGCTGGAAGTTGTGACTGTTTTTTCAGTAGGTCTTATACAAGTGGTATTTTCAGTTAAGGCTTGTTAAAAAACCTGCATAGCCAGTGATAAGTGGGGGTAGTTTACCTCATTGTTATTCAGTTTCTGTCTTATACAAGTGGTACAGTGAATTGTTTTCTGTTTAAACTGTGAGCTTTGGCCAACTGAGACCTACATGAGTGGAGTTAAGTAGATTTTTATCTGCACTTTTATCAAATAATACACGATTTAAAGTAATTTGTTTGTGTTGCATTGAGCAATATCTAGCTGGAAGTTGTGACTGTTTTTTCAGTAGGTCTTATACAAGTGGTATTTTCAGTTAAGGTTTGTTAAAAAACCTGCATAGCCAGTGATAAGTGGGGGTAGTTTACCTCATTGTTATTCAGTTTCTGTCTTATACAAGTGGTACAGTGAATTGTTTTCTGTTTAAACTGTGAGCTTTGGCCAACTGAGACCTACATGAGTGGAGTTAAGTAGATTTTTATCTGCACTTTTATCAAATAATACACGATTTAAAGTAATTTGTTTGTGTTGCATTGAGCAATATCTAGCTGGAAGTTGTGACTGTTTTTTATTATACAAGTGGTATTTTCAGTTAAGGCTTGTTAAAAAAACCTGCATAGCCAGTGATAAGTGGGGTAGTTTACCTCATTGTTATTCAGTTTCTGTCTTATACAAGTGGTACAGTGAATTGTTTTCTGTTTAAACTGTGAGCTTTGGCCAACTGAGACCTACATGAGTGGAGTTAAGTAGATTTTTATCTGCACTTTTATCAAATAATACACGATTTAAAGTAATTTGTTTGTGTTGCATTGAGCAATATCTTGCTGGAAGTTGTGACTGTTTTTTCAGTAGGTCTTTTACAAGTGGTATTTTCAGTTAAGGTTTGTTAAAAAACCTGCATAGCCCATGATAAGTAAGGGTAGTTTACCTCATTGTTATTCAGTTTCTGTCTTATACAAGTGGTACAGTGAATTGTTTTCTGTTTAAACTGTGAGCTTTGGCCAACTGAGACCTACATGAGTGGAGTTAAGTAGATTTTTATCTGCACTTTTATCAAATAATACACGATTTAAAGTAATTTGTTTGTGTTGCATTGAGCAATATCTTGCTGGAAGTTGTGACTGTTTTTTCAGTAGGTCTTTTACAAGTGGTATTTTCAGTTAAGGTTTGTTAAAAAACCTGCATAGCCAGTGATAAGTGGGGTAGTTTACCTCATTGTTATTCAGTTTCTGTCTTATACAAGTGGTACAGTGAATTGTTTTCTGTTTAAACTGTGAGCTTTGGCCAACTGAGACCTACATGAGTGGAGTTAAGTAGATTTTTATCTGCACTTTTATCAAATAATACACGATTTAAAGTAATTTGTTTGTGTTGCATTGAGCAATATCTAGCTGGAAGTTGTGACTGTTTTTCAGTAGGTCTTATACAAGTGGTATTTTCAGTTAAGGCTTGTTAAAAAAACCTGCATAGCCGTGATAAGTGGGGTAGTTTACCTCATTGTTATTCAGTTTCTGTCTTATACAAGTGGTACAGTGAATTGTTTTCTGTTTAAACTGTGAGCTTTGGCCAACTGAGACCTACATGAGTGGAGTTAAGTAGATTTTTATCTGCACTTTTATCAAATAATACACGATTTAAAGTAATTTGTTTGTGTTGCATTGAGCAATATCTAGCTGGAAGTTGTGACTGTTTTTTCAGTAGGTCTTTTACAAGTGGTATTTTCAGTTAAGGCTTGTTAAAAAACCTGCATAGCCAGTGATAAGTGGGGGTAGTTTACCTCATTGTTATTCGGTTTCTGTCTTATACAAGTGGTACAGTGAATTGTTTTCTGTTTAAACTGTGAGCTTTGGCCAACTGAGACCTACATGAGTGGAGTTAAGTAGATTTTTATCTGCACTTTTATCAAATAATACACGATTTAAAGTAATTTGTTTGTGTTGCATTGAGCAATATCTAGCTGGAAGTTGTGACTGTTTTTCAGTAGGTCTTATACAAGTGGTATTTTCAGTTAAGGCTTGTTAAAAACCTGCATAGCCAGTGATAAGTGGGGTAGTTTACCTCATTGTTATTCAGTTTCTGTCTTATACAAGTGGTACAGTGAATTGTTTTCTGTTTAAACTGTGAGCTTTGGCCAACTGAGACCTACATGAGTGGAGTTAAGTAGATTTTTATCTGCACTTTTATCAAATAATACACGATTTAAAGTAATTTGTTTGTGTTGCATTGAGCAATATCTTGCTGGAAGTTGTGACTGTTTTTTCAGTAGGTCTTTTACAAGTGGTATTTTCAGTTAAGGTTTGTTAAAAAACCTGCATAGCCAGTGATAAGTGGGGGTAGTTTACCTCATTGTTATTCAGTTTCTGTCTTATACAAGTGGTACAGTGAATTGTTTTCTGTTTAAACTGTGAGCTTTGGCCAACTGAGACCTACATGAGTGGAGTTAAGTAGATTTTTATCTGCACTTTTATCAAATAATACACGATTTAAAGTAATTTGTTTGTGTTGCATTGAGCAATATCTAGCTGGAAGTTGTGACTGTTTTTCAGTAGGTCTTATACAAGTGGTATTTTCAGTTAAGGCTTGTTAAAAGACCTGCATAGCCAGTGAAAAGTGGGGGCAGTTTACCTCATTGTTATTCAGTTTCTGTCTTATACAAGTGGTACAGTGAATTGTTTTCTGTTTAAACTGTGAGCTTTGGCCAACTGAGACCTACATGAGTGGAGTTAAGTAGATTTTTATCTGCACTTTTATCAAATAATACACGATTTAAAGTAATTTGTTTGTGTTGCATTGAGCAATATCTTGCTGGAAGTTGTGACTGTTTTTTCAGTAGGTCTTTTACAAGTGGTATTTTCAGTTAAGGTTTGTTAAAAAACCTGCATAGCCAGTGATAAGTGGGGGTAGTTTACCTCATTGTTATTCAGTTTCTGTCTTATACAAGTGGTACAGTGAATTGTTTTCTGTTTAAACTGTGAGCTTTGGCCAACTGAGACCTACATGAGTGGAGTTAAGTAGATTTTTATCTGCACTTTTATCAAATAATACACGATTTAAAGTAATTTGTTTGTGTTGCATTGAGCAATATCTTGCTGGAAGTTGTGACTGTTTTTTCAGTAGGTCTTTTACAAGTGGTATTTTCAGTTAAGGTTTGTTAAAAAACCTGCATAGCCAGTGATAAGTGGGGTAGTTTACCTCATTGTTATTCAGTTTCTGTCTTATACAAGTGGTACAGTGAATTGTTTTCTGTTTAAACTGTGAGCTTTGGCCAACTGAGACCTACATGAGTGGAGTTAAGTAGATTTTTATCTGCACTTTTATCAAATAATACACGATTTAAAGTAATTTGTTTGTGTTGCATTGAGCAATATCTAGCTGGAAGTTGTGACTGTTTTTCAGTAGGTCTTATACAAGTGGTATTTTCAGTTAAGGCTTGTTAAAAAACCTGCATAGCCAGTGATAAGTGGGGGTAGTTTACCTCATTGTTATTCGGTTTCTGTCTTATACAAGTGGTACAGTGAATTGTTTTCTGTTTAAACTGTGAGCTTTGGCCAACTGAGACCTGCATGAGTGGAGTTAAGTAGATTTTTATCTGCACTTTTATCAAATAATACACGATTTAAAGTAATTTGTTTGTGTTGCATTGAGCAATATCTAGCTGGAAGTTGTGACTGTTTTTTCAGTAGGTCTTATACAAGTGGTATTTTCAGTTAAGGCTTGTTAAAAAACCTGCATAGCCAGTGATAAGTGGGGGTAGTTTACCTCATTGTTATTCAGTTTCTGTCTTATACAAGTGGTACAGTGAATTGTTTTCTGTTTAAACTGTGAGCTTTGGCCAACTGAGACCTGCATGAGTGGAGTTAAGTAGATTTTTATCTGCACTTTTATCAAATAATACACGATTTAAAGTAATTTGTTTGTGTTGCATTGAGCAATATCTAGCTGGAAGTTGTGACTGTTTTTTCAGTAGGTCTTATACAAGTGGTATTTTCAGTTAAGGCTTGTTAAAAAACCTGCATAGCCAGTGATAAGTGGGGTAGTTTACCTCATTGTTATTCAGTTTCCGTCTTATAGAAGTGGTACAGTGAATTGTTTTCTGTTTAAACTGTGAGCTTTGGCCAACTGAGACCTACATGAGTGGAGTTAAGTAGATTTTTATCTGCACTTTTATCAAATAATACACGATTTAAAGTAATTTGTTTGTGTTGCATTGAGCAATATCTAGCTGGAAGTTGTGACTGTTTTTTCAGTAGGTCTTATACAAGTGGTATTTTCAGTTAAGGCTTGTTAAAAAACCTGCATAGCCAGTGATAAGTGGGGGTAGTTTACCTCATTGTTATTCAGTTTCTGTCTTATACAAGTGGTACAGTGAATTGTTTTCTGTTTAAACTGTGAGCTTTGGCCAACTGAGACCTACATGAGTGGAGTTAAGTAGATTTTTATCTGCACTTTTATCAAATAATACACGATTTAAAGTAATTTGTTTGTGTTGCATTGAGCAATATCTAGCTGGAAGTTGTGACTGTTTTTTCAGTAGGTCTTATACAAGTGGTATTTTCAGTTAAGGCTTGTTAAAAAACCTGCATAGCCAGTGATAAGTGGGGGTAGTTTACCTCATTGTTATTCAGTTTCTGTCTTATACAAGTGGTACAGTGAATTGTTTTCTGTTTAAACTGTGAGCTTTGGCCAACTGAGACCTACATGAGTGGAGTTAAGTAGATTTTTATCTGCACTTTTATCAAATAATACACGATTTAAAGTAATTTGTTTGTGTTGCATTGAGCAATATCTTGCTGGAAGTTGTGACTGTTTTTTCAGTAGGTCTTTTACAAGTGGTATTTTCAGTTAAGGTTTGTTAAAAAACCTGCATAGCCCATGATAAGTAAGGGTAGTTTACCTCATTGTTATTCGGTTTCTGTCTTATACAAGTGGTACAGTGAATTGTTTTCTGTTTAAACTGTGAGCTTTGGCCAACTGAGACCTACATGAGTGGAGTTAAGTAGATTTTTATCTGCACTTTTATCAAATAATACACGATTTAAAGTAATTTGTTTGTGTTGCATTGAGCAATATCTTGCTGGAAGTTGTGACTGTTTTTTCAGTAGGTCTTTTACAAGTGGTATTTTCAGTTAAGGTTTGTTAAAAAACCTGCATAGCCCATGATAAGTGGGGTAGTTTACCTCATTGTTATTCAGTTTCTGTCTTATACAAGTGGTACAGTGAATTGTTTTCTGTTTAAACTGTGAGCTTTGGCCAACTGAGACCTACATGAGTGGAGTTAAGTAGATTTTTATCTGCACTTTTATCAAATAATACACGATTTAAAGTAATTTGTTTGTGTTGCATTGAGCAATATCTAGCTGGAAGTTGTGACTGTTTTTTCAGTAGGTCTTATACAAGTGGTATTTTCAGTTAAGGTTTGTTAAAAAACCTGCATAGCCAGTGATAAGTGGGGTAGTTTACCTCATTGTTATTCAGTTTCTGTCTTATACAAGTGGTACAGTGAATTGTTTTCTGTTTAAACTGTGAGCTTTGGCCAACTGAGACCTACATGAGTGGAGTTAAGTAGATTTTTATCTGCACTTTTATCAAATAATACACGATTTAAAGTAATTTGTTTGTGTTGCATTGAGCAATATCTAGCTGGAAGTTGTGACTGTTTTTTCAGTAGGTCTTTTACAAGTGGTATTTTCAGTTAAGGCTTGTTAAAAAACCTGCATAGCCAGTGATAAGTGGGGGTAGTTTACCTCATTGTTATTCGGTTTCTGTCTTATACAAGTGGTACAGTGAATTGTTTTCTGTTTAAACTGTGAGCTTTGGCCAACTGAGACCTACATGAGTGGAGTTAAGTAGATTTTTATCTGCACTTTTATCAAATAATACACGATTTAAAGTAATTTGTTTGTGTTGCATTGAGCAATATCTAGCTGGAAGTTGTGACTGTTTTTTCAGTAGGTCTTATACAAGTGGTATTTTCAGTTAAGGCTTGTTAAAAAACCTGCATAGCCAGTGATAAGTGGGGTAGTTTACCTCATTGTTATTCAGTTTCTGTCTTATACAAGTGGTACAGTGAATTGTTTTCTGTTTAAACTGTGAGCTTTGGCCAACTGAGACCTACATGAGTGGAGTTAAGTAGATTTTTATCTGCACTTTTATCAAATAATACACGATTTAAAGTAATTTGTTTGTGTTGCATTGAGCAATATCTAGCTGGAAGTTGTGACTGTTTTTTCAGTAGGTCTTTTACAAGTGGTATTTTCAGTTAAGGCTTGTTAAAAAACCTGCATAGCCAGTGATAAGTGGGGGTAGTTTACCTCATTGTTATTCGGTTTCTGTCTTATACAAGTGGTACAGTGAATTGTTTTCTGTTTAAACTGTGAGCTTTGGCCAACTGAGACCTACATGAGTGGAGTTAAGTAGATTTTTATCTGCACTTTTATCAAATAATACACGATTTAAAGTAATTTGTTTGTGTTGCATTGAGCAATATCTAGCTGGAAGTTGTGACTGTTTTTTCAGTAGGTCTTATACAAGTGGTATTTTCAGTTAAGGCTTGTTAAAAAACCTGCATAGCCAGTGATAAGTGGGGGTAGTTTACCTCATTGTTATTCAGTTTCTGTCTTATACAAGTGGTACAGTGAATTGTTTTCTGTTTAAACTGTGAGCTTTGGCCAACTGAGACCTACATGAGTGGAGTTAAGTAGATTTTTATCTGCACTTTTATCAAATAATACACGATTTAAAGTAATTTGTTTGTGTTGCATTGAGCAATATCTAGCTGGAAGTTGTGACTGTTTTTTCAGTAGGTCTTATACAAGTGGTATTTTCAGTTAAGGTTTGTTAAAAAACCTGCATAGCCCATGATAAGTAAGGGTAGTTTACCTCATTGTTATTCAGTTTCTGTCTTATACAAGTGGTACAGTGAATTGTTTTCTGTTTAAACTGTGAGCTTTGGCCAACTGAGACCTACATGAGTGGAGTTAAGTAGATTTTTATCTGCACTTTTATCAAATAATACACGATTTAAAGTAATTTGTTTGTGTTGCATTGAGCAATATCTTGCTGGAAGTTGTGACTGTTTTTTCAGTAGGTCTTTTACAAGTGGTATTTTCAGTTAAGGTTTGTTAAAAAACCTGCATAGCCAGTGATAAGTGGGGGTAGTTTACCTCATTGTTATTCAGTTTCTGTCTTATACAAGTGGTACAGTGAATTGTTTTCTGTTTAAACTGTGAGCTTTGGCCAACTGAGACCTACATGAGTGGAGTTAAGTAGATTTTTATCTGCACTTTTATCAAATAATACACGATTTAAAGTAATTTGTTTGTGTTGCATTGAGCAATATCTAGCTGGAAGTTGTGACTGTTTTTTCAGTAGGTCTTTTACAAGTGGTATTTTCAGTTAAGGCTTGTTAAAAAACCTGCATAGCCAGTGATAAGTGGGGGTAGTTTACCTCATTGTTATTCGGTTTCTGTCTTATACAAGTGGTACAGTGAATTGTTTTCTGTTTAAACTGTGAGCTTTGGCCAACTGAGACCTACATGAGTGGAGTTAAGTAGATTTTTATCTGCACTTTTATCAAATAATACACGATTTAAAGTAATTTGTTTGTGTTGCATTGAGCAATATCTAGCTGGAAGTTGTGACTGTTTTTTCAGTAGGTCTTATACAAGTGGTATTTTCAGTTAAGGTTTGTTAAAAAACCTGCATAGCCAGTGATAAGTGGGGATAGTTTACCTCATTGTTATTCGGTTTCTGTCTTATACAAGTGGTACAGTGAATTGTTTTCTGTTTAAACTGTGAGCTTTGGCCAACTGAGACCTACATGAGTGGAGTTAAGTAGATTTTTATCTGCACTTTTATCAAATAATACACGATTTAAAGTCATTTGTTTGTGTTGCATTGAGCAATATCTAGCTGGAAGTTGTGACTGTTTTTTTCAGTAGGTCTTATACAAGTGGTATTTTCAGTTAAGGCTTGTTAAAAAACCTGCATAGCCCATGATAAGTAAGGGTAGTTTACCTCATTGTTATTCGGTTTCTGTCTTATACAAGTGGTACAGTGAATTGTTTTCTGTTTAAACTGTGAGCTTTGACCAACTGAGACCTACATGAGTGGAGTTAAGTAGATTTTTATCTGCACTTTTATCAAATAATACATGATTTAAAGTAATTTATTTGTGTTGCATTGAGCAATATCTAGCTGGAAGTTGTGACTGTTTTTTCAGTAGGTCTTATACAAGTGGTATTTTCAGTTAAGGTTTGTTAAAAAACCTGCATAGCCCATGATAAGTAAGGGTAGTTTACCTCATTGTTATTCGGTTTCTGTCTTATACAAGTGGTACAGTGAATTGTTTTCTGTTTAAACTGTGAGCTTTGGCCAACTGAGACCTACATGAGTGGAGTTAAGTAGATTTTTATCTGCACTTTTATCAAATAATACACGATTTAAAGTAATTTGTTTGTGTTGCATTGAGCAATATCTAGCTGGAAGTTGTGACTGTTTTTTCAGTAGGTCTTATACAAGTGGTATTTTCAGTTAAGGTTTGTTAAAAAACCTGCATAGCCCATGATAAGTAAGGGTAGTTTACCTCATTGTTATTCAGTTTCTGTCTTATACAAGTGGTACAGTGAATTGTTTTCTGTTTAAACTGTGAGCTTTGGCCAACTGAGACCTACATGAGTGGAGTTAAGTAGATTTTTATCTGCACTTTTATCAAATAATACACGATTTAAAGTAATTTGTTTGTGTTGCATTGAGCAATATCTAGCTGGAAGTTGTGACTGTTTTTCAGTAGGTCTTATACAAGTGGTATTTTCAGTTAAGGCTTGTTAAAAAACCTGCATAGCCAGTGATAAGTGGGGTAGTTTACCTCATTGTTATTCAGTTTCTGTCTTATACAAGTGGTACAGTGAATTGTTTTCTGTTTAAACTGTGAGCTTTGGCCAACTGAGACCTACATGAGTGGAGTTAAGTAGATTTTTATCTGCACTTTTATCAAATAATACACGATTTAAAGTAATTTGTTTGTGTTGCATTGAGCAATATCTTGCTGGAAGTTGTGACTGTTTTTTCAGTAGGTCTTTTACAAGTGGTATTTTCAGTTAAGGTTTGTTAAAAAACCTGCATAGCCCATGATAAGTAAGGGTAGTTTACCTCATTGTTATTCAGTTTCTGTCTTATACAAGTGGTACAGTGAATTGTTTTCTGTTTAAACTGTGAGCTTTGGCCAACTGAGACCTACATGAGTGGAGTTAAGTAGATTTTTATCTGCACTTTTATCAAATAATACACGATTTAAAGTAATTTGTTTGTGTTGCATTGAGCAATATCTAGCTGGAAGTTGTGACTGTTTTTCAGTAGGTCTTATACAAGTGGTATTTTCAGTTAAGGCTTGTTAAAAAACCTGCATAGCCAGTGATAAGTGGGGGTAGTTTACCTCATTGTTATTCAGTTTCTGTCTTATACAAGTGGTACAGTGAATTGTTTTCTGTTTAAACTGTGAGCTTTGGCCAACTGAGACCTACATGAGTGGAGTTAAGTAGATTTTTATCTGCACTTTTATCAAATAATACACGATTTAAAGTAATTTGTTTGTGTTGCATTGAGCAATATCTAGCTGGAAGTTGTGACTGTTTTTTCAGTAGGTCTTTTACAAGTGGTATTTTCAGTTAAGGCTTGTTAAAAAACCTGCATAGCCAGTGATAAGTGGGGGTAGTTTACCTCATTGTTATTCGGTTTCTGTCTTATACAAGTGGTACAGTGAATTGTTTTCTGTTTAAACTGTGAGCTTTGGCCAACTGAGACCTACATGAGTGGAGTTAAGTAGATTTTTATCTGCACTTTTATCAAATAATACACGATTTAAAGTAATTTGTTTGTGTTGCATTGAGCAATATCTAGCTGGAAGTTGTGACTGTTTTTCAGTAGGTCTTATACAAGTGGTATTTTCAGTTAAGGCTTGTTAAAAAACCTGCATAGCCAGTGATAAGTGGGGTAGTTTACCTCATTGTTATTCGGTTTCTGTCTTATACAAGTGGTACAGTGAATTGTTTTCTGTTTAAACTGTGAGCTTTGGCCAACTGAGACCTACATGAGTGGAGTTAAGTAGATTTTTATCTGCACTTTTATCAAATAATACACGATTTAAAGTAATTTGTTTGTGTTGCATTGAGCAATATCTAGCTGGAAGTTGTGACTGTTTTTTCAGTAGGTCTTTTACAAGTGGTATTTTCAGTTAAGGCTTGTTAA
The DNA here is from genome assembly GCF_019279795.1 of Protopterus annectens. Lineage (NCBI taxonomy): Eukaryota > Metazoa > Chordata > Ceratodontiformes > Protopteridae > Protopterus > Protopterus annectens. The sequence goes on along the minus strand of NC_056747.1, from coordinate 243,070,105 downwards.
AAAACCTGCATAGCCAGTGATAAGTGGGGGTAGTTTACCTCATTGTTATTCGGTTTCTGTCTTATACAAGTGGTACAGTGAATTGTTTTCTGTTTAAACTGTGAGCTTTGGCCAACTGAGACCTACATGAGTGGAGTTAAGTAGATTTTTATCTGCACTTTTATCAAATAATACACGATTTAAAGTAATTTGTTTGTGTTGCATTGAGCAATATCTAGCTGGAAGTTGTGACTGTTTTTTCAGTAGGTCTTATACAAGTGGTATTTTCAGTTAAGGCTTGTTAAAAAACCTGCATAGCCAGTGATAAGTGGGGGTAGTTTACCTCATTGTTATTCAGTTTCTGTCTTATACAAGTGGTACAGTGAATTGTTTTCTGTTTAAACTGTGAGCTTTGGCCAACTGAGACCTACATGAGTGGAGTTAAGTAGATTTTTATCTGCACTTTTATCAAATAATACACGATTTAAAGTAATTTGTTTGTGTTGCATTGAGCAATATCTTGCTGGAAGTTGTGACTGTTTTTTCAGTAGGTCTTTTACAAGTGGTATTTTCAGTTAAGGTTTGTTAAAAAACCTGCATAGTCCATGATAAGTGGAGGTAGTTTACCTCATTGTTATTCGGTTTCTGTCTTATACAAGTGGTACAGTGAATTGTTTTCTGTTTAAACTGTGAGCTTTGGCCAACTGAGACCTACATGAGTGGAGTTAAGTAGATTTTTATCTGCACTTTTATCAAATAATACACGATTTAAAGTAATTTGTTTGTGTTGCATTGAGCAATATCTTGCTGGAAGTTGTGACTGTTTTTTCAGTAGGTCTTTTACAAGTGGTATTTTCAGTTAAGGTTTGTTAAAAAACCTGCATAGCCAGTGATAAGTGGGGGTAGTTTACCTCATTGTTATTCAGTTTCTGTCTTATACAAGTGGTACAGTGAATTGTTTTCTGTTTAAACTGTGAGCTTTGGCCAACTGAGACCTACATGAGTGGAGTTAAGTAGATTTTTATCTGCACTTTTATCAAATAATACACGATTTAAAGTAATTTGTTTGTGTTGCATTGAGCAATATCTTGCTGGAAGTTGTGACTGTTTTTTCAGTAGGTCTTTTACAAGTGGTATTTTCAGTTAAGGTTTGTTAAAAAACCTGCATAGCCAGTGATAAGTGGGGGTAGTTTACCTCATTGTTATTCAGTTTCTGTCTTATACAAGTGGTACAGTGAATTGTTTTCTGTTTAAACTGTGAGCTTTGGCCAACTGAGACCTACATGAGTGGAGTTAAGTAGATTTTTATCTGCACTTTTATCAAATAATACACGATTTAAAGTAATTTGTTTGTGTTGCATTGAGCAATATCTAGCTGGAAGTTGTGACTGTTTCTCAGTAGGTCTTATACAAGTGGTATTTTCAGTTAAAACTTGTTAAAAAAACCTGCATAGCCGTGATAAGTGGGGTAGTTTACCTCATTGTTATTCAGTTTCTGTCTTATACAAGTGGTACAGTGAATTGTTTTCTGTTTAAACTGTGAGCTTTGGCCAACTGAGACCTGCATGAGTGGAGTTAAGTAGATTTTTATCTGCACTTTTATCAAATAATACACGATTTAAAGTAATTTGTTTGTGTTGCATTGAGCAATATCTAGCTGGAAGTTGTGACTGTTTTTTCAGTAGGTCTTATACAAGTGGTATTTTCAGTTAAGGCTTGTTAAAAAACCTGCATAGCCAGTGATAAGTGGGGGTAGTTTACCTCATTGTTATTCAGTTTCTGTCTTATACAAGTGGTACAGTGAATTGTTTTCTGTTTAAACTGTGAGCTTTGGCCAACTGAGACCTACATGAGTGGAGTTAAGTAGATTTTTATCTGCACTTTTATCAAATAATACACGATTTAAAGTAATTTGTTTGTGTTGCATTGAGCAATATCTAGCTGGAAGTTGTGACTGTTTTTCAGTAGGTCTTATACAAGTGGTATTTTCAGTTAAGGCTTGTTAAAAAACCTGCATAGCCAGTGATAAGTGGGGTAGTTTACCTCATTGTTATTCAGTTTCTGTCTTATACAAGTGGTACAGTGAATTGTTTTCTGTTTAAACTGTGAGCTTTGGCCAACTGAGACCTACATGAGTGGAGTTAAGTAGATTTTTATCTGCACTTTTATCAAATAATACACGATTTAAAGTAATTTGTTTGTGTTGCATTGAGCAATATCTAGCTGGAAGTTGTGACTGTTTTTTCAGTAGGTCTTTTACAAGTGGTATTTTCAGTTAAGGCTTGTTAAAAAACCTGCATAGCCAGTGATAAGTGGGGGTAGTTTACCTCATTGTTATTCAGTTTCTGTCTTATACAAGTGGTACAGTGAATTGTTTTCTGTTTAAACTGTGAGCTTTGGCCAACTGAGACCTACATGAGTGGAGTTAAGTAGATTTTTATCTGCACTTTTATCAAATAATACACGATTTAAAGTAATTTGTTTGTGTTGCATTGAGCAATATCTAGCTGGAAGTTGTGACTGTTTTTTCAGTAGGTCTTTTACAAGTGGTATTTTCAGTTAAGGCTTGTTAAAAAACCTGCATAGCCAGTGATAAGTGGGGGTAGTTTACCTCATTGTTATTCAGTTTCTGTCTTATACAAGTGGTACAGTGAATTGTTTTCTGTTTAAACTGTGAGCTTTGGCCAACTGAGACCTACATGAGTGGAGTTAAGTAGATTTTTATCTGCACTTTTATCAAATAATACACGATTTAAAGTAATTTGTTTGTGTTGCATTGAGCAATATCTAGCTGGAAGTTGTGACTGTTTTTTCAGTAGGTCTTATACAAGTGGTATTTTCAGTTAAGGCTTGTTAAAAAACCTGCATAGCCAGTGATAAGTGGGGTAGTTTACCTCATTGTTATTCAGTTTCTGTCTTATACAAGTGGTACAGTGAATTGTTTTCTGTTTAAACTGTGAGCTTTGGCCAACTGAGACCTGCATGAGTGGAGTTAAGTAGATTTTTATCTGCACTTTTATCAAATAATACACGATTTAAAGTAATTTGTTTGTGTTGCATTGAGCAATATCTAGCTGGAAGTTGTGACTGTTTTTTCAGTAGGTCTTATACAAGTGGTATTTTCAGTTAAGGCTTGTTAAAAAACCTGCATAGCCAGTGATAAGTGGGGGTAGTTTACCTCATTGTTATTCAGTTTCTGTCTTATACAAGTGGTACAGTGAATTGTTTTCTGTTTAAACTGTGAGCTTTGGCCAACTGAGACCTACATGAGTGGAGTTAAGTAGATTTTTATCTGCACTTTTATCAAATAATACACGATTTAAAGTAATTTGTTTGTGTTGCATTGAGCAATATCTTGCTGGAAGTTGTGACTGTTTTTTCAGTAGGTCTTTTACAAGTGGTATTTTCAGTTAAGGTTTGTTAAAAAACCTGCATAGCCCATGATAAGTAAGGGTAGTTTACCTCATTGTTATTCAGTTTCTGTCTTATACAAGTGGTACAGTGAATTGTTTTCTGTTTAAACTGTGAGCTTTGGCCAACTGAGACCTACATGAGTGGAGTTAAGTAGATTTTTATCTGCACTTTTATCAAATAATACACGATTTAAAGTAATTTGTTTGTGTTGCATTGAGCAATATCTTGCTGGAAGTTGTGACTGTTTTTTCAGTAGGTCTTTTACAAGTGGTATTTTCAGTTAAGGTTTGTTAAAAAACCTGCATAGCCCATGATAATTAACGGTAGTTTACCTCATTGTTATTCAGTTTCTGTCTTATACAAGTGGTACAGTGAATTGTTTTCTGTTTAAACTGTGAGCTTTGGCCAACTGAGACCTACATGAGTGGAGTTAAGTAGATTTTTATCTGCACTTTTATCAAATAATACACGATTTAAAGTAATTTGTTTGTGTTGCATTGAGCAATATCTTGCTGGAAGTTGTGACTGTTTTTTCAGTAGGTCTTTTACAAGTGGTATTTTCAGTTAAGGTTTGTTAAAAAACCTGCATAGCCCATGATAAGTAAGGGTAGTTTACCTCATTGTTATTCAGTTTCTGTCTTATACAAGTGGTACAGTGAATTGTTTTCTGTTTAAACTGTGAGCTTTGGCCAACTGAGACCTACATGAGTGGAGTTAAGTAGATTTTTATCTGCACTTTTATCAAATAATACACGATTTAAAGTAATTTGTTTGTGTTGCATTGAGCAATATCTTGCTGGAAGTTGTGACTGTTTTTTCAGTAGGTCTTTTACAAGTGGTATTTTCAGTTAAGGTTTGTTAAAAAACCTGCATAGCCCATGATAAGTAAGGGTAGTTTACCTCATTGTTATTCAGTTTCTGTCTTATACAAGTGGTACAGTGAATTGTTTTCTGTTTAAACTGTGAGCTTTGGCCAACTGAGACCTACATGAGTGGAGTTAAGTAGATTTTTATCTGCACTTTTATCAAATAATACACGATTTAAAGTAATTTGTTTGTGTTGCATTGAGCAATATCTAGCTGGAAGTTGTGACTGTTTTTTCAGTAGGTCTTTTACAAGTGGTATTTTCAGTTAAGGCTTGTTAAAAAAACCTGCATAGCCAGTGATAAGTGGGGGTAGTTTACCTCATTGTTATTCAGTTTCTGTCTTATACAAGTGGTACAGTGAATTGTTTTCTGTTTAAACTGTGAGCTTTGGCCAACTGAGACCTACATGAGTGGAGTTAAGTAGATTTTTATCTGCACTTTTATCAAATAATACACGATTTAAAGTAATTTGTTTGTGTTGCATTGAGCAATATCTTGCTGGAAGTTGTGACTGTTTTTTCAGTAGGTCTTTTACAAGTGGTATTTTCAGTTAAGGTTTGTTAAAAAACCTGCATAGCCCATGATAAGTAAGGGTAGTTTACCTCATTGTTATTCGGTTTCTGTCTTATACAAGTGGTACAGTGAATTGTTTTCTGTTTAAACTGTGAGCTTTGGCCAACTGAGACCTACATGAGTGGAGTTAAGTAGATTTTTATCTGCACTTTTATCAAATAATACACGATTTAAAGTAATTTGTTTGTGTTGCATTGAGCAATATCTTGCTGGAAGTTGTGACTGTTTTTTCAGTAGGTCTTTTACAAGTGGTATTTTCAGTTAAGGTTTGTTAAAAAACCTGCATAGCCAGTGATAAGTGGGGGTAGTTTACCTCATTGTTATTCAGTTTCTGTCTTATACAAGTGGTACAGTGAATTGTTTTCTGTTTAAACTGTGAGCTTTGGCCAACTGAGACCTACATGAGTGGAGTTAAGTAGATTTTTATCTGCACTTTTATCAAATAATACACGATTTAAAGTAATTTGTTTGTGTTGCATTGAGCAATATCTAGCTGGAAGTTGTGACTGTTTTTTCAGTAGGTCCCCACCCACCCTCCCTGTTTTTGTCTTGGTGTTAATCTTGGTGGCTTTGAAACTGCCCCCCTCTTGTAAATTTGCACTTGGATACTCCTCCTGGGCCCATCTCATTTGCTCACTCAAAAAAAAAAAAATTATCTGCTTTTACTGTATTTGTGTTTCTTCCTACTTTATTTTGCTTTTGTGTCATCTTAAAAGTACTCAGTTGTATTTATTACTGCTTGGTGTAACTCATTCTAAGCCTTTTGGATTAAGCACTTGGGCTTCAGACCAGTTGTTTTACATTAAGAAGGTTTGTGGTCTGCACTGTGGTGGCAGGACAGGTAGCTTACATCCTTCTAAGTTGGGAACTGCTGATTGAGGGCTCAGTGTCTGTTATTCTAAAAGTGTATTAATTCTGGTTTAAGCACTTGGGCTTCAGGCCAGTTATTTTACATTAAGAGGGTTCGTGGTCTGCACTCTTGTGGGAGGAGAGGCTGGACTCTGCCCTTCTGAGCTGGGAATTTCTGGTTAAAGGCTTATAGTGCCTGCATATTTGAACTGTTTCTTACTGAAATTGGTACACCTTGTTTGCTGTAGCATAGACTAGATCCAGGCCTGCTGAATCTAGCTTTGTTTGTATGCTTGTTGTTTGTTTGCTTGTTATTTTCCTGAAATGCTAATTCCACCTAAAACATGGCTTTTCAGTGCTTCTGTGGATCCCTAGTGATATCTGCATTGCTTACTGTACTTATTTCCTTGTTTCACTTGAATGAAAGTTACTGTTTGTCATTTTGCATTTAAGTTACCTGTAGCACATTGCATTTAAGTTACCTGGCACTTGCTCACTAAAGCAATTGTTTAAGTCAGCACTAAAAAATTAAAAGCACTACACCCTCACAAACTCCCCTTGAGTACCTTGTTCCCCACTGGCCCTTTTTTCAATTATAAAGGAATTCCCAATACTATTCTAGCATGTCCAAAGGTCAGTTGTCAATCTCCTCTCCGGTCCAGCTGGTGAATCTGGGAATCTTGAGGCAATGTTACAACTGCCTCATGTACACAGACAACCCTCTCCTCCTCCCAACAAATTCCAACACATGTGAGAGATGCAACCATATAGCCAAACTGGAGGCTAAGCTCTCTCAACTCAGTACTGGCGTAACCAGTCAGGAGGAAAAGGAAACCACACTCACTACAATTCCAGTCTCACATAGACCTACCACGACAGCAAACCAAACACATAAACACACAAAAACATACTTGGAGGCTCTAAATAAAAATCTGCCTAAGCAGCAGAGACCTCCAAAGCAGACACCCAAGCAACCGCTACCCCAAAACAAAACACGTGCAACACATAGCTCACAAAGCCAGTGTGCAGAACAGTCACAGCCCTTAAGGCTAAACAACACACCTGATACACTTGTAATAGGTGACTCTATCGTCAGGCACACTGACGTCCTGCTCACCAGGCTGAACAAGGAGAAGGTCACGGTGAGCTGCCTGTCAGGCGCTAGGATCCGCCACATAACACAAGCACTCAGGTCACTCCAAGGCAAGTACAAATATGACTCAGTCATTGTCCATGCTGGTGTGAATGACCTGAGACGTACCTCCCTGGACTACATGAAAAGAGACATAGAGGAGCTCTCTGAGCATGTAGCCCAGGCCGGTATGACCCTGACCTTGAGTAGCATCTTACCTTCACCAAGAATGATGCCACAATATGAAGACAAGATGATCAATTTCAACAATTGGCTTAAGTATTGGTGTCATTCAAAGGGGATCCAATGCCTGTCAGCCTGGGATGACATGCTCGACAAGCCACGATGCTTCGCTAGGGACGGCTTGCACCTATCACCCCTGGGCTTTGGATATTGGCAAAGGCTCTTGCTACCCCATAGTGCCTTTTTAGGCAAGGCTCAAAAGACAAACCCACCTCCCTAGGTATCACAAGGGATAAGAAACTAAGAGTAATGCTACTCAATGCCAGAAGTCTAAACCTCAAGATGCATGCACTCAAAACTCTCCTTAGCATGGAGAACATCGATATCTGTGCAGTAACAGAAACCTGGTTCAAGGCTCGAGAGCACCCCAGCACTACCAGGTTATACCTCATACCATGCTTTACGCCCCAAAACTTGGACCGAACCACAAAAGGAGGGGGATATCAATATTCATCAAAGATACCCACACCTCCAGGTTGGTGGCACAGCACAAAGCATCAGAGACTATCCATGTGCAACTAACAGTGGGTAAAACTGCCTTCCAGTTTATAGCCTGCTACAGACCACCCTCCCAAACCCAGGAACTCCACTCGGCCTTCCTGAGAACACTGGAAAATATGAAGGTCTCTCCAAACACCATTATATTGGGCGACTTCAACTACCCAAACATAGACTGGGAGCATTACTCTAGCTCCAACACCCTAGCCCAAAGGTTCCTAGAATTTATAAACTCAAATGCTATGGAACAACTTGTTACCACTCCCACAAGAGGGGAAAACATACTGGACCTGATCATCACCAACATGGGGACTCTATGCTCCAGACCAGAAGTGTATCCCTCACTGGTAAGATCAGACCATAAACTAATCTCACTGGATATTCACATCCCGACCCCACCCTGCCCAGAAAACCACAGTGAAAAACTTCTCTAAAGCAAATTTCACACTCCTCAAAACCGAGGTGGAATCCTTCATAGCCCCCAGGCCTGTAGAAAATACTGCCCAGACCACAGAATCCTTTATAAATGCATTCTATGAACACCTTCAGGAATGCATGGATCATGCAATCCCAAATAAAACCAAGACCCAATCCTCCAAAGGCAGACGTCCTGTCTGGTGGACCCCAGCCATAAACAAACTATACAATAGAAGGAGGAAGCTACTACATGATAGAGCAAAATCCCAAAAAGGGAAGGCATCTCTGATCAGTATTAGCAAAAAACTACGGGCACTCATAAAATCTTCTAAGGCCAGCTTCGAGAGAAAAATTGCACAGGACACTAAGGATAATCACAAGGCTTTCTTTAGTTATGTTAGGAACCTGGGTGGGAATTCCCAGATATGCTCAGAATTAGTCCAAAATGACAAAAAATACACCAAACCCACAGACATTGCCAACATCCTAGCTGACAGGTTCAGTGCAAACTTCTCCCCCCCACCAAAAGGGCAAATATCTATCCCAGCAGAGTGCTGCCCCCCTGACATCTCAGATGCTCAGGTAAGAGCCGCCCTCTCCAAAGCAAAAAACACAGCATCAATGGGACCAGACGGTGTCCCGGGCTGCATCCTACATGAACTCCAAGAAGAGCTAAACCCAAACATAAAACTACTGTTCAATCTCAGCCTTACTACAGGATATGTACCCAAAGAGTGGCGTACAGCAACGGTGGTCCCTCTCCACAAAGGTGGTGCCTCAACGGATCCTGGAAACTATCGCCCCATAAGCCTGACTAGCTTGGTCTGCAAAGCTATGGAAAGGATCATCATGGACCTTATAAATAAAGATATTGGGGACCTACAGACACTGGATCCTACCCAGTTCAGCTTTGTTAAGGGCAGATCCTGCCTCTTAAACCTGGTCAATTTCTTTGAAACAGTCACCAAGGCCATTGACGAGGGGAGGTGGTCCACACAGCCTACCTGGACATCGCAAAAGCCTTCGATACAATACCCCACTGGGCATTATAGATAAGCTCACCAGCTTAAATATAAACCCCTATGTCACTAGATGGGTTGCAAACTGGCTCAAGGACAGAACCCACATGGTTAGAATTGCTGGAGCCATGTCAGACTCCAAACCAGTTACAAGTGGCATCCCACAAGGCTCAGTCCTGGGACCTCTCTTGTTCGGTATATATTTCTCAGAGGTACAGGCCAACACAGAAGGACTGTGGCTGACCAAGTTCGCAGATGACTGCAAACTGGGTGCCATAATCGACTCTCCAGCTGACACAAGCATCCTCCAAAAGGGCCTCATAGAAACAGACAACTGGTGCCAGAGCCATGGCCTCAAGCTAAACGCCAAAAGTGTATAGTCATCCCTTTGGCAAAAACAAAGTGCCCACAAATTACCACATAAGTGGTAATCCATTAAGCATGGAAGAAGTAATTAGGGACCTGGGGACCCAAGTTGATAGCAATCTCTCATTTGACAACCACGTGGCCAAAGTGGTTAGAAAAACATTTTATATAGCCCACCTAATCATGAAGGGATTCACATCTAGATCAGGGGAGGTCATCGTGCCTCTTTACTCATCCCTCATCAGGCCCATAATTGAGTACAATGCCCCTTTTGGGATGTACCTTACCAGACACCTGCAGCAACTGGAAAGACCCCAAAAGTACCTCACCAAGAGGATCAAAGGGCTCAAACAGATGCCATATGCTGCCCGGTTAAAGAAACTCCAGCTCTACTCAGTGGCATACAGCCTGCTCAGAGGCGATCTGTGCCTGACGTATAAAGCCATGTCCAACCCGGAATTAATGGACATGCTGCACCTCAGAAAATCCAAATCCCATCGAGCTACGCTCCGAGAGACTTGAACCTCAGCACTGAAATAAATAGGACATGCTGGAGGGACAGATTCATAACCCAGAGGCTCCCTTCACTCTGGAATAAAATCCCAGTCCAGGTTAGGCAGAGTCCCTCATTGACTCTCTTCAAGAGGAATCTTGATGAGTGGATGGGGGATCGTAGGTTTACCCCGGGTATCACTTTTGTGTCACTGTTAGACAGAGGCACAGTATACTAACCTCAAAAAAGGGCATAGCAAAATTAATTTAAAATGGGTGGCGAAAGCCAAACACACTCTGGCTAGGCTTATAAATGCCCTAGGGCAGATAGCCTAGTATGAACCTATGAATCTTTTACCCAGGAAAAGACAGAGGCCCATCCAGGTCTGGGGTATTTTTCAGCATCCTTACAGAGCCAGATCAAAGTTGCTTTAAGCTGCCAGACTAAAAGGTTAAGAAGTTGGAACCCAACCTGATAAAATATAAGAAATAGGGATATCCATTGTCCAGAGCTTATTTGGCTATCTTTTTTTTTTTTTTTGCATGCAAAGTAATCCAACAACAGTGGGTGCCAATACAGAAAATTACTGATGCACTGATGGGTGTGGTGAAGGGAAATCACAAAGTACAGATAATTCAGTAAGTCTGTCAGGGCATGAAGGTGACCGAGAAGGTGGGTGACTACGATAGTCCTCAAGCTGTATGCAGATTTGGCTGAAAAGTATGATAAGTTGGTGAATATTTCAGAAGGAAGTAGTTCTTAGTACTGAAGACTGCAGACTAGGTTACCTAAAGGATGTCAGCTTTCTGGAGCTTCTGCCAATGTGAAATGCAGTATATTAATGGAGGAGAAAATTCTTGGACAACGAGGTTTGACACATGCTGGGTAGCAAGTTAGCAGTAGTTATATTCTTCAGAGAGTCATCAAGGGGGCAGTAAGACTGGGAGGATGATGTAGCAATTTGTCTAGAAGGTTCTGCAGCAGAAGATAAGGAAGGAGACTATATATTGGGCATGTCCAATAACTCATTCTCCCATTTTCAGTCCCAAAGGTTTTCCTCACTGACTGCAGTAGCAGACAAAGAGGGATAGATTATTTACACATTTCTTTGGGGGACTGGAACCATTCATGTGATGCAAAACATTGTATGGTGAAGGTTATTTGCTTTTGTGTGTGTTTGTTGAGTAGTCAATATCTGGCAGGTTGCTATGCAGGTTTCCTACTCTTTAAAGAGGGTCTAAAGTATAGAGAAATAGACAATGCTATTACAAAGGTGAGGAAAACAGGGTACCCTGACAAGAGTGCTAACACATAGCAGGCATCAAATGTTTTTTAACATTGTCAAATAAAAGTAATCACAATTTTAAAGGTAGTTGAAATACCTTTACAAAACAGAACAAAGAGACAGTTTGCAAGGTGTAAAGAAGTGATTGCAATTATGATCCCTTAATTGGCAGCTTGTAAGGTGCCATTTTTTTTAATGTTCTGGAGACCTAAATGGGTGGGGTACCCAGTGCACCAAATTCCCTTGTTACAGCTGTACCAGTGGAGGTTCTTTGACCTAGCAGCAGTGCTTCATTCTAGAACACCATTCCACCTGGCCACTACTATTGTCCTGGATCTCACGTGCATCACTGAATAGCATTGACTTAGCAGCAGTGCTTCATTCTAGAACACCATTCCAACAGACCACTGCTATTGTCCTGCATCTCACATATATCACTGAAAAGCATTTACTTAGCAGCAGTGCTTCATTCTAGAACAGCATTTTACCAGGCCACGACTGTTGTCCTGGATCTCACATGCATCACTGAAAAGCATTGACTGGTTCACAGTCTGGGTGCAGGAGATTAATATGCATAAACTCACAAATAATTAATTTGCTTCATTAATGCTGTGCTCTCCTTGTTTTGTTTGTAACAAAATAAAAGATTCAGATAAAAATATTAAGTATTTTCTGCCTTTATACAGATCAGTATATGCCAGTGGAAGAGACATATCTGAAACAGAAACACGGTGTCTCGTAACTGCATTGCTGAAACTATTGTATAATGAGAGAAGTGTACTCATTCGTTGGCAATGGAGTTTTGACATCATTTCTTTTTATTAAGAAGTGGGTGCCAGAATTTCTCAAATGGGCTCAATCTGTTAAAAATGCCAGGGTATTTTCTTGTTATAAATTGCTGCTTATTCTGTTTTACTCAATTATGATGGCAAGTTATACTGCAGACTGAAATATGCATTTATCCCCATGGGGTATCATTGCCACTATAGTATAGTATATTTTTCTTTGCAAAGGATTGCAAAAAATTGTGGTAGTAGTGCTAGATGGAGTAAGAAGGCTGTATTAAAGTCAGTCTGTGACTACTGAAACTAAGGTCCCATTTCAAATGTTACTGTACACTGCTCTTTGCTGCAGCCAATTGCCATATTCATTTTACCAGTTTTAAATACAAATTATTAGACTTGTTAACTGAACTCGGGTTACTAAATGTCATCTTAAGATTAGGCTATTATTCTGGACAGTAAGAGCAATATGACTTTTTTCAATATTAGTTCAGGCTTCACGTCCACAGAATTTTACACAGAAAATATTCCAACCATTCCTAAAGGGATGTATTTGCACTAAAATGAACTCTGCCATGGGTCATGAGTACTGTGAACATTAATATGTGTCATACTTTCAATTGGAGGTGGTTTATTCAAACTATGCAATACTTTAAATTATTAAGGAGACTTCTGTAATCTTAACTTGACTGGTGAGAATCAGATGGTTTGTTGGGTTTTAGTAACAGTAACACTGTTTAAACTTCAGCCACAAGTATTAAATTAAAACTCAGGAAGCTTCATTTCCTAAGGATTAGTTAGCCAGAGTAGCTCTTTTTCAGGTATAGAATTTGAAGCATATCTGATGGTGCTTTATTTGATAAGTGATGACAAACACAGAACTCCTGGTCTCTTGATGGATGTTGCACAGCTTCTTGTGTTCATTGTTTTTTTACTGAAAGTATTTCCTATCTCCTGTTCCAGTATGATTTGCTTTTATATTTTACTTGTGTTCTGTGTATGCATCTTTTAGGGTATGCTGTTTAATTAATACTTTGCCCAATAAACAGGTTGACATAAAATCTATCATATATATGTGCAAATTCCCGAATCCATAATCACTGAACATATATTAACGAAAGCGCTTTCACCGGAAAAGCATTTTCGTTAATATATGTTAAAAAAAAAAAGAAATCTAGGTTTATACAGGGGGGCTTTGCCCACCTACACCCCCCACACACCCCCTACATTAATATTCTCACTCCGAGACCACACTACAGTGAGGAAAAGGGAATTTTCCCTTATCCACACCATAGTGGTTCAGAACAGGCATACTTACGCAAAAGTGCTTCTTCAGTGAAAAGCACTTTCGTGCAAGTATGCCAAACCAAAACTTGTTTCGGTGATTTTTTCGGGGATCTGTATGGATCCCATATATATATATATATATATATATATATATATATATATATATATATATATATATATACAGTATATTTATATAATATATATATATATATATATATATATATATATGGGTGTACCTTTGAAGAATGAAAGTTCACTACTTCGAACTTCAAAAGTATACCCACACTAAAGCGAAAGTGCACTTTCACGAAAGTGCACTTCCGCGAATCCGCTAGACCAAATGGGCTAGCAGTTACAGACCTTAGAGTTAGGGCACAGGTCATGTTAAGGGGAGATCCCTACTAGCTATCACCTTACCCTAACCCTTGCCCTATCCCTAAGGTTCGTGACTACCGCATGACATTGGAAGACATTCCAAATCATGCTATGTCCTCCACTGTGGTGCAATAGTCACGGACCTTAGGGTTAGGGCACGGGTTAGGGTAAGGGGGTAGTTAGTAGGGCTATTCCCTTACCTTCACCCGTACCCTAACCCTAAGGTCCATGACTATCGCACCACAGTGGAGGACATAGCTCATTTTTCAATGTTCTCCATTGTAGTGTGGTAGGTTCGGTCTAGTGAGCTTAAGCGACAGTGCACTTTCGTTTAAGTGGGGATGTACTTTCCCATATCAAAAAAGTGAATTTTCATTGTAGGAAAGTACACCCATATATATATATATATATATATATATATATATATATATATATATATATATATATATATATATATATATATGTGTGTGTGTGTGTGTGTGTGTGTATGTGTATATCTATATATGTATCTATGTATACATATATAAAATGCATTATTGTATAAACACAAAACAAAAAATAATAATAAACTTGTAACCAAAAACAAAAATAGGCAGCAAGCTGTAGAATTCCAACCAGTTTATTGTTAGCGCTTTCATTCAGAAAATATTGTCTGAAGAAGTTCATGTATTCTCTGAACAAAAGCGTTAACAATAAACTGGTTAGAATTCTACAGCGTGCTGCCTATTTTTGTTTTTAAAATGCATTATTGTATCCTTTGGGAAATCATCTACCCCTGCAACTACCACATTGACAATAAACCCCTAACAGTTAACCCAGTTGTTCTGGATTTGAGAACTTATGTGGACAGTGACCTAATTTTTTTAAGGTTAAGGACAGACACAGGTCATGGCCTAAATGACCATGTCCCTTTGAAACCCATCCTGAAAACTCGACCTTTACATAGATAGGAACTCTTTCTATTCATTCAGCATTCATCAGCATTCATTGTATACACATTTTCATGTGCTTTTATTATGTTTATATATATATATATATATATATATATATATATATATATATATAGATATATAGATATATATACATAGATAGATATTTTAATTTTCATAGATATATATTTGTTTAATATCTATTATATATATATATATATATATATATATATATATATATATATATATGTGTGTGTTTTTATTATGTTTCTATCACTTTATCAAAGTGTTTTTAAATTTGAATGATAGGTCATGTGACATTAATTAAGAATATAAATATGGAGTCCTTTTATCTTTTATTCACACCTGAAGAAGCAGTCAGTGAAAGTGCTTGTGTTTGTAACTGGTACCATTAAATTTTTTGGAGAACTGGAGCCTTGCCTCTGCCTGTTTGTCTACATTAAAAATACTCAGTCTAAGGATCCAAACCTCTTCTGCAACATCAGTAGAATGGTGTGGAGGGACAGGTATATTTCACAAACAATGCCACTGCTGTGGAATAGACTCCCCATCTAAATAAAGCAAAGTTCATCCCTGTCCATTTTCAACTGCAACTTAGATCTGTTGATGGAAAACAGAAAATTTACCCCAGGACTGCCCCTGTACTACTAATGGACAGATGCTGCTCCAAAATGCTTTATCCCATGCATGGGTCTCCTCAAATTACCTATGCTATGATCCCAGTTATTTTCATTATGGGTAATATATAATTATTGACCATTATTGACCATGGGCTGTGTAAGGCCAATCTATAACCAAATGGGATAGGTTATTTTGAGCACAAAAAGGGAAACTGGCTAGGCTTAAAATCACGATAAAAATCTAAATAGTAATGCACACAGTAAATTGAGCAGTATTGCACATGAATCCACCAAAAACAGTAACAGAACTGCACGAAAACACAGCTAAAGCATGTGAAATATTTATTGCGAAGACAAGTTAAAAAACAAAAGATATATTAAAATCAGTCAAATTAAAAATGCGTTGCACTTTCACATAACATGTGTATGCTTCATCAGACCTAATGAATTGTGTTCCAAAGTATCCTTAAAAATGCATTCAAAAGTGGAATAGCCAATGGCTGCCTACTTGCGTACATGTCTAGCTTTTAAAACAGGCTTTAAAGAAACATTGTTAATTCCATAGCCCTTATTTGATTGGAAATTAAAAATCCACTCTGTCTCTAAAACTTCAATTAAATTTTTAATATATGCAAGCTGCTTGTTAGGAGATATAAGCTATATAGGTTCATAAGTTCATAGGTTGGTACTAGGCTATCGGCTCTAGGGCCTATACAAGCCTAGCCATAACAATTCCCTGGCTATTTCTTCCCACAATATTTACTTCCCTGGGCCCCTATCTAGAAGGACGACTGACGTGATCCCCAGGGTGAAGATCCTATCTCTCATCCAGTCATCAAGGTTCCTTCTGAAAAGGGCCAAAGAGGCACTCTGCTTGACATGTATGGGCAGTCTATTCCAGAGTATGGGGAGTCTCTCGGTCAGAAACCTATCTCTCCAGCATGTTTTGTTATTTGTGATGACAAGGTTTAGATCCCTGGAGCATGTGGCTCTGAGGGATTGAGATTTCATTAAGTGCAGCATGTCCAACAGCTCTGGGTTTGACATGGCCTTGTATGTTAAGCAGAGACCACCTCTGAGTAGACGATATGTGACAGAGTATAGCTGGAGATTTTTTAAATGATCAGCATAGGACATATGCTTTAGACCTCTGATTCTTTTAGTGAGGTATTTCTGTGGCCTTTCCAGTTGTTGCAGATGCCTTGAGAGGTACATACCAAGCAGGGCGTTGTATTCTATAATGGGTCTAATGAGGGATGAGTACAGTGAGACAATGACCTCCTTTTTTCTGGATGAAAAGCCCTTAGTGATGAGGTGTGCCACATAGAAGGATTTCCTGACTGTTGTGGCAATCTGGTTATTGAAGGTGAGATGACTGTCTACCTGTGTCCCTAAGTTTTTTATCACACTTTTGGTGTTTAGTGTACTGCCACCTATGTGGTAATTCACGGGTACATGTTTTTTCCCAAATGGGATAACTATACATTTCTTGGCATTGAGCTTGAGCCCATGGCTCTGGCACCAAGCATCTGTTTCTGTAAGGCCCTTTTGTAGAATACCCACATCATTTGGGGATTCAATAATGGCTCCCAGTTTGCAGTCATCTGTGAACTTTGTTAGCCAGAGTCCCTTAGTGTTGGCCTGTACTTCAGAGAAGTAGATGCCAAACAAGAGCGATCCCAGGACTGAACCCTGAGGTACTCCATGTGTCACTTGTCTGGAGCTGGATTTGGAGTTGGCTACTTTTACAGTGTAGGTTCTGTCAGTAAGCCAGTTGGCAACCCATCGAGTGATGTAGGGATTAATGCCCAGCTTAGTACGTTTATGTATGATTCTAGAGTGAGGGATGGTGTCGAAGGCCTTGGCGAGGTCCAGATAGGCTGTGTGGACAGCCTTATCCTCATTCACAACTCTGGAGACTGATTTGAAGAAGTCAATCAGGTTCAGGAGACAAGATCCGCCTTTCACGAACCCAAACTGGGTGGGGTCCAGTGTTTGAAGGGTTCCAATGTCTTTGTTTATAAGTTCCATGATAATACATTCCATGGCCTTGCAGATAAGGCTCATCAGACTGATGGGGCGGTAGTTCCCGGGATCCAAGGTGAATCCCCCCTTGTGGAGTGGGATAACTGTATCTGTGTGCCACTCATGGGCACGAAGCCTGAGGTGAGGCTATGATTAAGCATGACACTTAGGTGAGGTGCCAATTCATTTTGTAGTTTGTGTAGTATACAGCCCAGGATGTTGTCTGGTCCCATGGATGCTGTATTCTTAGCTTTGGAGAGTGCGTTTTTTACCTGTGTGGTCGTGATTACCAGAATTTGGCAATCTTTCAGTATTGAGATGGGCCCTTTAGGGGGTGAGAGGGGGGTGAAGTTGGCACTGACTCGATCTGCCAGGATATTGGCAATATCCTTGGGATCAGTATATTTAATGACATTCTGTTGTAGCTCAACAGATCTGAGTATTGCCATTTAGATTCTTGACATAGCTATAGAATGCCTTGTGGTTGTCTTTGGAATCTTTGGCAATTTTCTTTTCATAACTAGCTTTGGAGGATTTTATGAGGGATCTCAGCTTCTTACAAGGGCTGGTAAGGGAGTTTTTTGCATCCTGGGATTTTCCTCTTTTCTGCAACAGTTTCTTCCTTCTGTTGTAAAGTTTGTTTATGGCAGGGGACCACCAGATTGCCTTCCTTTTTTTGGAGGAGAGCATCTTGGTTCTATATGGGAGGGCACAATTCATGAGCGAGTAGATGCGCTCATACAGTCCCTTAGTGTAGGATTCAGCAGTCGAACTTTCAGTTTCCGTATGCATGGGTGTCATGAAGTTTGCCACTTCTGACTTGAGTAGCAAGAAGTTGGCTTTGGAGAAGTTTTTTACGGAGGTTTCCTTACTGGGGGGTGGGGGTGGGGGTGAGATATGGATGTCAAGGGTGATTAGCTTATGATCAGACCTGACCAACAAGGGGGTGACCATAGATGTGGAGCATCGATTTCCCATGTTGGTAATGACCAGATCTAGGATATTGGAGCCCCTGGTCGGACTATGGATTAGTTGATCTAGGGCATTGGAATTTATGAATTCCAAGAACCTTTGGGCAAAGGTATTGGCACAGGAGTAGTTTTCCCAGTTAATGGCAGGGTGTTTGGCTGTATCTTAATATTTTCCAGTATGCTTAGAAAGGTGTAGTGAGAATCTTGGGGTATGATGGGGGATCTGTAGCAAGATACATTTTGGATTGCAGTCTTACCTAGTGTTAGTAGCACCTGGAGAATTTCAGATGCATTGTGTTGGGCAACTAGCCTGGTGGTGTGAATATCCTTGGTGAATATGGACACTCCTCCACATTTAGTGTTTTGGTCCTGGTTTGGTAGCCGAAAAGTGTGCAAGAGTTGTAGCCTGGTATTGCAGGGGTGCTCTCTGGAGCCTTGAACCAGGTCTCAGTTACTGCACAGATATCAATGTTCTCCATTTTTAGGAGTGCCTCTTGAGAGTGCATTTTGAGGTTTAGACTTGAAAAGAAAATAAATATATGATTGTAGTATTCATTTCAACATGTCTATAAACTGCATTAGAAGACAGACATATTTTTATCTCACTTACATGTTCTCTTATATATTCTCTAAGAGATTGATTAGTTTTCTCCACATAATAGGCTGGGTACACTTTACATGTTGCTAAATAAATCAAATGCTTGCACAAGTAGTCAGCATAGAAATTAAATTTAAAGATTTTACCAATTGTGGGATGCTTAAAGGTATTCACATGTTCAATATAAGGACAACTAGCACAGTTTCTACACTTAAAAAAACCCAACTCTTTGGGATATTCTCTGACTATCATTATTGTGCTCACAAGCACTCAGGTCACTCCAAAGCAAGTACAAATATGACTCAGTCATTGTTCATGCTGGTGTGAATGACCTGAGATGTAACTCCCTGGACTACATGAAAAGAGACATAGAAGAGCTCTTTGAGCATGTAGCCCAGGCTGGTATGACCCTGACCTTGAGTAGCATCTTACCCTCACCAAGAATGATGCCACAATATGAAGACAAGATGATCAATTTCAACAATTGGCTTAAGTATCGGTGTCATTCAAAGGGGATCCAATGCCTGTCAGCCTGGGATGACATGCTCGACAAGCCACGATGCTTTGCTAGGGACGGCTTGCACCTGTCACCCCTGGGCTTTTGGATATTGGCAAAGGCTCTTGCTACCCCCATAGTGCCTTTTTTAGGAAAGGCTCAAAAGACAAACCCATCTCCATAGGTATCACAAGGGATAAGAAACTAAGAGTAATGCTACTCAATGCCAGAAGTCTAAACCTCAAGATGCATGCACTCAAAACTCTCCTTAGCATGGAGAACATCGATATCTGTGCAGTAAAAGAAACCTGGTTCAATGCTCCCGAGAGCACCCCAGCACTACCAGGTTATACCTCATACCATGCTTTTCGGCCCCAAAACTTGGACCGAACCACAAAAGGAGGGGGAGTATCAATATTCGTCAAAGATACCCACACCTCCAGGTTGGTGGCACAGCACGAAGCATCAGAGACTATCCATGTGCAACTAACAGTGGGTAAAACTGCCTTCCAGTTTATAGCCTGCTACAGACCACCCTCCCAAACCCAGGAACCCCACTTGGCCTTCCTGAGAACTCTGAAAAATATGAAGGTCTCTCCAAACACCATTATATTGGGCGACTTCAACTACCCAAACATAGACTGGGAGCATTACTCTGGCTCCAACACCCTAGCCCAAAGGTTCCTAGAATTTATAAACTCAAATGCTATAAAACAACTTGTTACCACTCCCACAAGAGGGGAAAACATACTGGACCTGATCAACACCAACATGGGGACTCTATGCTCCAGACCAGAAGTGTATCCCTCACTGGTAAGATCAGACCATAAACTAATCTTACTGGATATTCACATCCCGACTCCACCCCCTGCCCTGAAAACCACAGTGAAAAACTTCTCTAAAGCAAATTTCACACTCCTCAAAACCGAGGTTGAATCCTTCAAAGCCCCTGGGCCTGTGGAAAATACAGCCCAGACTGCAGAATCCTTTATAAACGCATTCTCTGAACACCTTTAGGAATGCATGGATCATGCAATCCCAGATAAAACCAAGACCCAATCCTCCAAAGGCAGACGTCCTGTCTGGTGGACCCCAGCCATAAACAAACTATACAATAGAAGGAGGAAGCTACTACATGATAGAGCAAAATCCCAAAAAGGGAAGGCATCTCTGATCAGTATTAGCAAAAAACTACAGGCACTCATAAAATCGTCTAAGGCCAGATTCAAGAGAAAAATTGCACAGGACACTAAGGATAATGCCAAGGCTTTCTTTAGTTATGTTAGGAACCTGGGTGGGAATTCCCAGATATGCTCAGAATTAGTCCAAAATGACATAAAATACACCAAACCCACAGACATTGCCAACATCCTAGCTGACTGGTTCAGCGCAAACTCCCCCCCCCTCCCCACCAAAAGGGCAAATATCTATCCCAGCAGAGTGCTGCCCCCCTGACATCTCAGATGCTCAGGTAAGAGCTGCCCTCTCCAAAGCAAAAAACACAGCATCAATGGGACCAGACGGTGTCCTGGGCTGTGTCCTACATGAGCTCCAAGAAGAGCTAAACCCAAACATAAAACTACTGTTCAATCTCAGCCTTACTACAGGATATGTACCCAAAGAGTGGCATACAGCAACAGTGGTCCCTCTCCACAAAGGTGGTGCCTCAACGGATCCTGGAAACTATCACCCCATAAGCCTGACTAGCTTGGTCTGCAAAGCTATGGAAAGGATCATCATGGACCTCATAAATAAAGATATTGGGGACCTACAGACACTGGATCCTACCCAGTTCGGCTTTGTTAAGGGCAGATCCTGCCTCTTAAACCTGGTTGATTTCCTTGAAACAGTCACCAAGGCCATTGACGAGGGGAAGGTGGTCCACACAGCCTACCTGGACCTCGCAAAAGCCTTTGATACAATACCCCACTCGGGCATTATAGATCAGCTCACCAGCTTAAATATAAACCCCTATATCACTAGATGGGTTGCAAACTGGCTCAAGGACAGAACCCACATGGTTAGAATTGCTGGAGCCATGTCAGACTCCAAACCAGTTACAAGTGACGTCCCACAAGGCTCAGTCCTGGGACCTCTCTTGTTCGGTATATATTTCTCGGAGGTACAGGCCAACATGGAAGGACTGTGGCTGACCAAGTTCGCAGATGACTGCAAACTGGGTGCCATAATCGACTCTCCAGCCGACACAAGCATCCTCCAAAAGGGCCTCATAGAAACAGACAACTGGTGCCAGAGCCATGGCCTCAAGCTAAACGCCAAAAAGTGTATAGTCATCCCTTTGAAAAACAAAGTGCCCACAAATTACCACATAGGTGGTAATCCATTAAGTACAGAAGAAGTAATTAGGGACCTGGGGACCCAAGTTGACAGCAATCTCTCATTTGACAGCCACGTGGCCAAAGTGGTTAGAAAAACATTTTATATAGCCCACCTAATCATGAAGGGATTCACATCTAGATCAGGGGAGGTCATTGTGCCTCGTTACTCATCCCTCATCAGGTCCATAATTGAGTACAATGCCCCTTGGGATGTACCTTTACCAAACACCTGCAGCAACTGGAAAGACCCCAAAAGTACCTCACCAAGAGGATCAAAGGGCTCAAACAGATGCCATATGCTGCCCGGTTAAAGAAACTCCAGCTCTACTCAGTGGCATACAGCCTGCTCAGAGGCGATCTGTGCCTGATGTATAAA
>NC_056747.1:242970126-243047651 GCF_019279795.1 Protopterus annectens | reverse complement strand
TGAGGCTCTCTTGTTAGTTGATAAGGTATTTCAGATGTTGTCCTGGGCGTGTGGCTCTGAGGGATTGGGATTTCTTTAAGTGGAGCATGTCCAACAACTCAGGGTTTGATATGGCCTTGTATGTTAAGCAGAGATCGCCTCTGAGTAGACGATATGCCACAGAGTATAGCTGGAGTTTTTTTAGACTGTCAGCATATGGCATCTGCTTTAGGCCTGTGATTCTTTTAGTGAGGTATTTCTGTGGCCTTTCCAGCTGTTGCAGACGTCTTGTGAAGTACATACCAAACGGGGCATTGTACTCTATAATGGGTCTAATGAGGGATGAGTACAATGGGACAATGACCTCCTTTTTTCTGGATGAAAAGCCCTTAGTGGTGAGGTGTGCCACATAGAAGGATTTCATGACTGTTGTGGCAATGTGGTTATCGAAAGTGAGACCACTGTCCACCTGTGTCCCTAAGTCTCTCATCACACTTTCGAGGTTTAGTGTCCTGCCACCTATGTGGTAATTCATGGGTACATGTTTTTTCCCAAAGGGGATAACTATACATTTCTTGGCATTAAGCTTGAACCCATGGCTCTGGCACCAGGCATCTGTTTCTGTAAGGCCCTTTTGTAGAATATCCACATCATTTGGGGATACAGTAATGGCTCCCAGTTTGCAGTCATCTGCAAACTTTGTTAGCCAGAGTCCCTTAGTGTTGGCCTGTACTTCAGAGAAGTAGATGCCAAACAAGAGTGGTCCCAGGACTGAACCCTGAGGTACTCCACTTGTCACTTGTTTGGAGCTGGATTTGGAGTCGGCTACTTTTAAAGTCTGGGTTCTGTCAGTAAGCCAGTTGGCAACCCATCGAGTGACGTAGGGATTTATGCCAAGCTTAGTAAGTTTATCTATGATTCCAGAGTGGGGGATGGTGTCAAAGGCCTTGGCGAGGTCCATATAGGCTGTGTGGACTGCCTTACCCTCGTCCACAGCTCTGGGGACTGATTCGAAGAAGTCAGTCAGGTTCAGGAGACAAGATCTTCCCTTCTCTAACCCAAACTGAGTGGGGTCCAGTGTTTGAAGGTTGCCAATGTCTTTGTTTATAAGTTCCGTGATAATGCGTTCCATGCCCTTGCAGATCAAGCTTGTCAGACTGATGGGATGGTAGTTCCCGGGATCCAATGCGGATCCTCCCTTATGGAGCGGGATAACTGTAGCTGTGCGCCACTCAGTGGACACTAAGCCTGAGGTGAGGCTATGATTAAACATGACACTTAGGGAAGGTGCCAGTTCATTTTGTAGTTCATGTAGTACACAGACTGGGATGACATCTGGTCCCATGGATGCTGTATTCTTAGCTTTGGAGAGTGTGGTTTCTACTTGTGTGGCCGTGATTATCAGAACTTGGCAATCTTTTGGTATTGAGATGGGCCCTTTAGGGGGTGAGAGGGAGGTGGAGTTGGCACTAAATCGATTTGCCAGGATATTGACAATATCCTTGGGATCAGTATATTTAATGCCATTCTGTTGTAGCTCAGGGCAGATCTGAGCATTGCCATTCAGATTCTTTACATAACTATAGAATGCCTTGTGGTTGTCTTTGCAATCTTTGGTAATTTTATTTTTGTAACCAGCTTTTGAGGATATTATGAGGGATCTCAGCTTCTTACCGAGGCTGGTGAGGGAGTTTTTTGCATCCTGGGATTTTCCTCTTTTCTGCAACAGTTTCTTCCTTCTGTTGTATAGTTTGTTTATAGCAGAGGACCACCAGATTGGCTTCCTTTTTTTGGAGAAGAGCATCTTAGTTCTATTTGGGATGGCACGATTCATGCACGAGTGGATGTGCTCGTACAGTGCCTTCATGTAGGATTCTGCAGTCGAACTTCCAGATCCTATCTGCGTGGGTGTTGTGAAGTTTATCACTTCTGACTTCAGTAGCATGAAGTTGGCTTTGGAGAAGTTTTTTAAGGAGGTTTCCTTACCTGGGGTGGGGGTGGGATGTGGATGTCAAGGGTGATTTGCTTATAGTCAGACCTGACCAATGAGGGGGTGACCAGTGGTGTGGAGCATCTATCTCCCATGTTGGTAATGACCAGGTCTAGGATATTGGTGCCCCTGGTGGGACAATGGATTAGTTGATCCAGGGCGTTGGAATTTATGAATTCCAAGAACCGTTGGGAAAAGGAGTTAGTACCCGAGTAGTTTTCCCAATTAATGGCAGGGTAGTTGAAATCACTCAGTATTAGGGTGTTTGGTTGTATCTTAATATTTTCCAGTATGTTTAGAAAGGTGTAGTGAGAGTTTTGGGGCATGGTGGGGGATCTGTAGCAAGTTACAGTTTGGATTGCAGTCTTACCTAGTGTTAGTTGCACCTGGAGAATTTCAGATGCATTGTGTTGGGCAACTAGCCTGGAGGTGTGAATATCCTTGGTGAATATGGACACTCCACCACCTTTAGTCTTTCGTTCTTGGTTTTGTGGCCGAAAAGTGTGGTAAGAATTGTAGCCTGGTATTGCAGGGGTGCTCTCTGGAGACATGAACCAGGTCTCAGTTACTGCACAGATATCGATGTTCTCCATTTTTAGGAGTGCCTGGAGAGAGTGCATTTTGAGGTTTAGACTTCTAGCATTGAGTAGCATTACCTTCATATTTTGCATGCTTGTATGATGTTCCTGAATTCCCCTTTACAGAAACTCTGTGTTTGATAGTTTCTCTTCAGTCTTTTCTACTCTTAGTTCGATTAGGATAGGTTTTAGAGGCCACGTTGAGGGCAAAAGAAAGGCTTTTCTGCTGTCCCTGTCTGCCGCTGGTGTCAACTTCCACCAACAACAGTGTTTCTCTTCTGCGATTCCTAGGATCCCACTGTAAATGTGGCTCAAGAGCAGCCTTTACAAGTTCTGTATAGTTGCTGCTTTGGCAGGTGCATGGATGCTTCCGTGCATGCTCAACTTCTAAGTACTACATCACTTGCCAGGCTCTTAACACTGCTATATTGCAGTGAGTCAGTTGTGCCCCCCCCGTCCTGGGATGGGTGAGTAGACCTAGGCAGCTTACTTCAGACCAGCCCCATGTGGTCCTTTAGTGCCTGTACCCTTAGTCAAACACTGGTCATCTGGGTCATAATAAGAGCCTTCTCCCTTTATGCCACAGGACTGCTTTTATTGTGACACTTTCTTAGGTATTTGGATGGTGAAATCCCCTTCTTTTAGGGCTGGGAGGTCTTTCCTGGGCAACGTTGTAGAAATTTTTGATGAACTCCTTATGTTGTGGATATGGATTCTGTAATTTATTTGAGTAGAACAGTTTTTAGATCCTAATACTGAGTACCTCGATAGGTACTTGATTTGAGTATATGTTTTCATCCATTCATGGTTTTCACTTTTCTCTGTATAAATCTTGCAATCAGGGATGTCTGTGCACCCTTCCAGTAAAAGTCTGCTGTTTTAATGTGACACATTAGCCACTTAGACGTATGTGTCCTTAGAGCCCAGCATTTTTTTCTACCACTCACTAAGTTTAGTTCAGTCATTGCTGTCATTGGTGAAATCCTGCATTTGCATCCCAAATCACCAGCACAATTAGTGTCCATGTGGTAACCAGATAACCAGCTAAAACTGCATCCGCATTGCATGTCCCAATTTGAAAAACCATCATGCTGACAACTTCAAATGACAAGTTTGGTTTCAACTGCTTAATGGCAGAGAGGGGAAATGTTTAGGCCTGCTTCACAGCCAGGCTTGTAGTGCCTTTTGAGTGGCTGCTGCATGCAGACTGGAAGGATGGGTCCTCCTCACAACCTCAGTCATAAGAGAGCATCAACATGAGGACAAACAAAGGTGAGCCACATTAGTAAGTTAGGACTAAACTCCATGAAGAAATCACTTGCATGCCTCCTTGTTCTTACAGATCAGTTCATAATATGATATCTAAATAAGCAAATAAGCACCAGGTTATTTCTCTGTGAAGAGAAGTGATGCTAATTTGCTAGTAAGCTTTATACAAGAGCATGACTACATCAGTTTACAGCCATGAGAAAGTGTACTAACTGGTAAAATCCTTAAGTTGACCCTTCAGTTTTTTCTTTGTGCTGTGGATTTTGTGGCCATGTCTGGGTACCATTTACCAGAAGTAGAGCAGTCCAGAAGTTTGTCACTTGTTAGATTTTAGTCCTCCTCTTTTGTTTGGTGTAGCAAAGCAAGACGAGAGGTCGCTTGTGGACACATCTCTCTCCCATCGCATGAGAGATAGCAGTGTACATTCCTGTTGATTCCATATCTTATCACAAAATTCATGGAAGAAAGACACAAACTCATTCTCATTGCATCTTTGTGGCAGAGGAGGACAAGGATGTCCTTCAAGAATGCAACTGCAGTCATAACATGTGGGTTGTCCTGCCTCAGGCAGCCCTCGGTCGGCCGGATTCCAAAGTCTTGGTCCGACGTCGGCTGATGTCGCATTTCTCTCCAACGTCAGAGCGGCTGGAGTATATAAGCATCAGCCGACACCATCTTCTTCAGTCTTTCTTGCCGCGCGGTGCCCGAAGCAGAAGCAGTTCGCAAGTGCCGGTCGGTCAGCTCCTGTATTCTTCGATTCTGAAGTCATCAAAAAAGCTAAGTACCCCGTTGGGGACCTTTTTCTTGCCTCAGCCGATGTCAGAAATTACTGAAAAAGTTAACAGTTGTCTTTCTTGTGGTAAACAAATACCTCATAAGGATTTCACCGACGTCTCGGCCTGTGTAGCCTGTGCTCGCTTCAACAAGCGCACTCTCAGGCGCCGGGCGGAGTTCGCAGAAGATTTTTTCGGCGATAAATTCGCTTACACAATGCCGTCGGATCTTCCGACATCACAAACTCCCAAGAAACGAAAAGACCGGGACCGACATCCTCGGCCCGCGTCTACCTCCGACTCCACGCCAAAACCTACCGCGGGTGCTCCGGTTCCCTCTGAGACTGTCTCTCCACCGCTCCGAACCGAAGTCACCGCACTACCGACTACTCCGATTCCAGATATCACTCCGACGCCAGTTATTGATTTTCCTCCGGATACCGAAGCCGAGGAAATGCCCGAGACCATTACTGTAGACAAGGTCACTCCTGCACGTGGAGCTGCAGGCCTCCTATGGCCATGTCTATTAAGGCCTACACCAGGGCTAAGGCAGCCAGCAAATCAAAGCATCTTACTACTAAAACCTTTCCTCAGCCTACTCCAGAGACACAAATTGTGTCTATGGCTGCTGATTTAATTTCTATGATTAGAGGTTCTCAGGCCCATCCTGAGAGAGGATCCCAACCTCCTTCTGATAAAAGACCCCGGGTAGAACCCTCTGACCCTATTCCGTCAGATGAAGACTCTGAGGGCTCTGTCCACTCTGATAGCCAGGAAGAGCTCTTCCAGACCTATGAGGACTCGGATGCAGAGGATTCCATCCCCTCGGCCTCCCCGCCTGAGGATATTTCCTTTGGGGAAGTTCTGCATACCATGAGGGAACATTTCAAGTGGCAAGGCCAGGAATATTCTGATTCCAGAAAATGCCTTCTGACTTTCCTTAAGAAGCCCCAGCACAGGCCCTTAGCTATTCCTCCTGTTCTTGATGTTTTGGATGATTTATATGCTGACTCTAGTGTTACCCCTGACTCCCTTCCTCCTGCACCAGCCAAGCCAGACCGGTATTACAGGGTCCCAGAAACTCATTCCCATTTATTCAGGGCCCATACTGCTGATTTGGAAACTATTTCTCAGGGGCCTAAAGGAGTTTCAGCTTCTACCTCTAAAAATCCATTGCCCTCCAACAGGGAAGCTAGGTCATTAGAGATGGGGCAAAAGGTTTACACATCCACTACCTTATCCATGAGAGCCTTGAATTGCCTTTTTCATATGTTACAATATCAGGATTTCCTGTTAGAAGATTTACAAAGAACATTGGCCTCTCCTGATCCTTTAGACAGGAAGGCTTTGCAGGAAGCTGTACATAATACTCAGCAAGTAAGCAATCACTTCCTGCAGTGTGGATATGATGCACTGGAAGCTTCATGTAGAGCAGCTATGACAGGGGCAGTCATTCGTAGACATGCATGGTTAAAAGATCAACCTCTACCAGATCATGTAAAGGCTAAACTTATGGATGCACCTTTGGAAAAGAACAAGCTTTTTGGTGCTAATGCTAAGGATGTGTTAAAGACTATCGGAAAAAGCAAAATCAGTTCATACGGTGAAAGAATTCCTCCAGGTGCAACCCCCCAGATTCAGCAGGAATTGGCCTTCAAAAAACTGGCCCTTTCCTAATCCAGAAAAGTTTCAAAGGGGTAAAACAGGCGTGGCGAGGAAGAGGCCAATACAGAGGTCCTTACAGGGGACGACAATGGCAGTCAGGAAACCAAAGAAGTGACGCAGGGGTTTCTCCTGCCCCACAGCCACAATCTCAATGACTTTCCTCTACTTCCGCCTACCAGGGAACAAATAGAAGCTCCCTTGGGCGGGAAATTATCTCTGTTTGCAGAAAATTGGCACAGACTGACAAAGGACAAATGGATTTTGGACATTATAGACCGAGGCTACAGGTTCCATTTTCATACCTTACCAAGAAAACAAGGCATGCCAAACCTACCACAATCCCAGAGGGCAGAGGCTACCAAGCAAATCTCTCTGCTGACTCGAATGAAAGCAATAGAAAGAGTTCCACAACAAGAACAAGGCCCAGGGGTTTTACTCAAGACTGTTCCTTGTTCCAAGAAAAGAAACTCAATGGAGACCAATACTGGATTTGTCCGCATTAAACAATTTTTTCATAGTCCCAAAGTTCAAAATGCTGACTCTACAGCAACTCCTTCCCATGCTGGGCAAGGGGTCTTGGCTGATTACTCTGGACCTCAAGGAGGCATACCTGCATGTCCCTATCAGACACAGCTGCAGAAGATACCTCAGATTTCTTGTAGGGCCAGAGCATTATCAATTCTCAGCATTGCCATTTGGCTTATCTACTGCGCCCAGAGTATTCACAAAATGCCTGGCTTCAGTAATTGCTCATTGCAGGCTTCAAGGGATACAAATTTACCCGTACCTGGACGACTGCCTCATACAAGCGGACGACAAATTGATGTTGACAAAAAACTTGGACTATGTCATACGATTACTTCAAGCTCTGGGATACACAGTCAACTTTCAAAAGTCAAGACTGCAGCCATCCCAGCAAATAATCTTCTTAGGAGCCAAATTAGACACAGCCTCTCAAATGGCTTACCTGACAGAAGACAAGCAAGAGAAGTTAACTCATTACTTCAGAGGTTTAGCAAAACTCACCCAGATAACTGCAAGGAGATTCCTACAGGCTCTGGGTTACATGGCATCCTGCATTCTCCTGGTTCCATTAGCAAGACTACACATGAGAAAGCTTCAATGGTACCTAAAAAGCATTTGGTCTCAGCACAGCAACAACTTGGAGGCAACCATACCACTCATTCCATGTCTACAAAAGGAATTCCTATGGTGGGCCTCGGTGAGCCAGGCCAACACAGGTATGTCATTCAAAAAACCACAGATAACACAGACCATGACCACAGACGCCTCGGACCTTGGATGGGGGGCGCACATGGAAGGCAGGTGTATACAAGGACAATGGTCTCAAAAGGAAACACGTCTGCATATAAATCAAAAGGAAATGCTGGCAGTAATGCATGCCATCGAGGCCTTTCAACAACAACTTCAACAAGGCCATTTACTGATACGGACAGACAACACCACTGTGATGTGGTATATAAACAAGCAAGGGGGCACCCACTCTTACCCCCTTTGCAGACTGACAATGCATCTTTGGGAGAAATCACTGAGCCTAAACATCCACTTACAATCCCAGTTTGTTCCAGGCAAAGACAATGTACTGGCGGACAGCCTAAGCAGGAATTTCACAGATCCACACGAGTGGAGGTTACACCCAAAAATCTTCACACAACTCACTTCGACATGGGGCAGGCCAGAAGTAGACCTATTTGCCTCTCACCTCAACCATCATCTACAAAAATTTTGCACAAGGACATACCATTCAAAAGCTTGGAAAATAGATGCTCTCTCATTCAACTGGAATTTCCTAACAATCTATGCATTCCCACCTCTGCCACTGATGACCTCAGTACTACTAAAGATCAAAGCAGAGAGACCCAAGGGAATCATAATAGCCCCGGACTGGCCAAGACAACACTGGTACCCACTTCTAAGGAGCATATGTCACACCAGGAGGTGGGCCCTTCCCCAATGGCCTCTACTTATGACTCAACACAATCTCAACACAGTGCATCCAAACCTTCAGACACTGCAGCTAACAGCATGGGAGATCCCATAAATAACCTCAACCTATCTCTCTCCAAGGAAGTACAGCGAATACTAACCGAGGCTCGAAGACCATCCACCAGAAAGGTTTACTTAGCAAAATGGAAGAGATTCAGCAATTGGAATTCAAGCAAGGGGCATGATGCCTCATTGTTGAACATCCCACTCATCTTGGAATATTTGGCGGATATGCTAAAGAACGGCCTCTCATATTCTTCCATAAAGATACATGCATCAGCTATTTCAGCTAGATATAACACTGATCCTCCAGTCTTTTCACACCCTTTGCTAAGGCAATTCCTCAGGGGAATCAAGAACATCAAGCCACCAAGAAAGGCCCCAGTGCCAGCCTGGGACCTCAATTTCGTCCTAGAAAAACTGACTCTACCTCCTTTTGAGCCAGCAGCTTCAGTTGACTTGCAATTTCTCTCATGGAAGACAGCTTTCCTGTTGGCAATTACCTCAGCAAGAAGGGTTTCGGAGCTACAGGCCCTAATGGCAATACCACCGTTCATAATTTTTCACAAAGACAGGGTTTCATTAAGGACCAACCCTACTTTTATGCCAAAGGTGGTATCTAGGGTTTCTTTGAATCAAGCTATTCATTTGCCTGCTTTCTTTCCCAATCCTGAGAATAAGGGGGAAAGACTGTTACATACCTTGGACATTCACAGACAACTTCGATACTACCTGGACAGAACCAAGGCCAGTAGGAAGTCTGAACAACTTTGTAGCTTACGCCCCTGCAGTCCAAGGAAAAGCAATCTCAAAACAGACAATTTCAAAATGGATTGGACATTGCATCAGATTTTGTTATTCCTTTCATGGAAAGACTGTACCAGCCAATGTCAGACCACATTCCACAAGAGCTACAGCCACCTCTACAGCATTCTTAAGAGGGGTGCCTACTAAGGACATTCTAGAAGCTGCTACATGGAGCTCCGTGCATACATTCTCCAAACACTACAATCTCCCTCTATACTCCAGATCCAGAGCAGGCTTTGCTTCGGCAGTCCTGCAGGGTTTGATTGCCACACCATCTTTTTCCTAGAGCATACCTCCTCCCCCAGCTAAGCTATGGTATTCTACCCACATGTTATGACTGCAGTTGCATTCTTGAAGGACATAGTACAGTTTTGTACCTACCATAAATGTAGATGTCCGATAGACATGCAACTGCAGTCGGATTTTCCCTCCCTCCATACCCCTCTATGCCTAGGACCCTCTTTTATCCCTGTTTCTCTAAGCTGGGGATATCTGTTATGGTGTATTTGTTTTTTATTGATCATTTATTGTTCTGGAATCCTGTTGTTGTCTTTCAATTTGATTACAGCCTTCCTTGGAGGGCACCTGGCATCTGGGGCAAGAAACACTGAAGAAGATGGCGTCGGCTGATGCTTATATACTCCAGCCGCTCTGACGTCGGAGAGAAATGCGACATCAGCCGACGTCGGACCAAGACTTTGGAATCCGGCCGACCGAGGGCTGCCTGAGGCAGGACAACCCACATGTTATGACTGCAGTTGCATGTCTATCGGACATCTACATTTATGGTAGGTACAAAACTGTACTTTTCAGGCTTTGAGATCCATGATGACATGAAACTCTCAAGTCCAAATTAATGATGACCCTATATTTGGGGCAACTGCTGGCTCCACTTTATAGTTCATAGGTGTTTACTAGGCTAATGACCACAAGGGCCTTTTTAAGCCTAGCCATGCATCCCAAATCTCTGACAAGTTCTGGTACCTTAGATAAGTGTAAGCAGGGGCTTGGGAGATGATGCATTGCAAGCACGGGCCTGGGAGATGAACCATTTACAGGTTGCCTGTGCCAGTTAGAGATATAGGTGCCATGCCAGGGATGAATTTCACCATCCATTTGTCCAAGTTACACTTGAACTGGGTTAAGGAGGAACTCTGCTTCACATGGATGGGGAGCCTGTTCCAGAAACTGGGTAGTCTCTAGGATAACATACCTGTCTCTCCAGCAGGTCCCATTTATCACAGACAACATTTAAGTATTTAGAACAGGTGATTCTGTTGCTGTTTTGTGGATATGCAGGAAGTCCATCAGATTGGGGGTCTAACAATGCCCTTATGTCAAGCATAGATATCCCCTTAATAGTCTGTAGGAGACCGAATACAAGGATAGGGCCTTGAGGCGGTCTGCATAGTACATTTTACTTATGCCTTGTATTCGTTTAGTTAGGAGTCTCTGTGGACATTGTTGGATATGTCTAGGTAGATATATACCAAAGGGGGCACTGTACTCAATGATAGGTCTGATGAATGTGTAGCACAGTGGAACAATGGCATCTTTGGACCTAGGTGCCATACCTTTGTTTACCAGTTGCACAACATAGAATGGTTTTCTCACTACTGTAGACACATGATGGTCAAAGACTAGATTACTGTCCGTGTGTGTCTGTAAGTCCCTGACTACTCGATCAACTCTAAGGGGTGCGTTGTCAGTATGATAGTTACCAGGGGTGGGTGACTTCCTGAAAGATACTGTTATGCATTTCTTGACATTTAGTTTTAGTCCATGGTTCTGACACCAAGTGTTTAAGGTCAGCCCTTCCTGGAGAACATTTGTGTTGGTGTGGGATTCAGTGACCGCTCCTAATTTGCAATCTTCAAATTTAGTCAACCAGAAACCACTGACATTTGCTTTGACTTCAGAGAAGTAAATGCCAAAAAGGAGCAGTCCAGGGACCAATCCCTGAGGGACTCCATTTGTGACTGGCATCTTTGTAAAGGTGGACTCCCCAGTTCTGATTTCCTGGGTCCTATCTGTGAGCCAGTTGCCTATCCACTGGGTGACATATGGGTTTGTATGCATCCTCTTGAGTTTGTCAGCCGTGCCTGAGTAGGGTATTGTGTCAAATTGGAGAACTTGGAAAAAGCACAAACTACAAAAGCAAAACAACAACTTGGAAACAATTGCCTAAGGAGAGAAAATCTTTATTCAAGAATGAGCGCAGTTGTCTCCTAAAACAATTAAATGCGACTTCATTAGATTTTAAGTCCATCAAACCAACCCATATTTCAATATTGAAACAGTCACATGACATCCTACAACATCAACCAAACAAGCAAAAGAAATTCCACTACATAATCTTAAAAAAAGCATAAATATTGAAATTCATATAAAAACATAAAATCAAATACATGTATATATAAATAAATTATATAAAAATCTTTGATATATACAATATTAAAAAACAACTCAGATTGACCCAATCACACTTCATGTACAAGTCAATTTAGAAAACTCATCAATAAGGACAAAAGGCCACAAATCCAACCCAACCTATAATAAATAATAATGATGAGTGAGGTTGTCCAATCGTTCATCTATTTCCTGATCTCATTTTCAAAAGGCAGCCAGTGGATGCCATATCATTAAGTTGGGTTGGCTACAGAGTGTTTCTAGTAAGTATAAATACATGGTATGGGTTTCCTAGTGGGACCTAGAGTTGCACGGAAGTGATATTGGATTTTGCTGATGGTGATTTGAGCATGGAGTAGCTCATGTGCATTGTCCTGTTTGACCAGCCTTGAGGTATATTTATTTTCTATGCAAGTCAAGTCCCTGTCTGGGTAGTAGGTAGTCTAAATGCGTGGAAGGCATTATAACCTTGCACTTTTCAGTGTGCTCTCCACAACTTTAAACCATGTCTCGGTGACCTCACAGATCTCAGCTTTTACCAGGGTGAAGAGAGCTTCTAGGGAGTGGAGTTTTTGGTTTAGACTCCTAGCGCTGATCAGTAATACCTTTAAATTTTCGTGGTTTGATTTGCTATGTCTGAAGTACATTCAATTTGGCATTGCCTAAAACAAGGCAGTATGGGGAAGGTAATGTTTTAGCTAATATTTGAAAGCCTAGAGGAGAAAGATACAGACCATCCCTGGCAAAGCAGCATGGTCTGTTAACATACTGCTCTCCCTTAGAATGACACCAGAAACTAAGCCAGTTATTAAAGTCAGTCCTCTTTTGTTCGTATTGTGGCATCATCCTTGGAGAAGGTAAAATGCTGTTCAATGCTAGGTTTATACCAACTGGGACACTCATTCTGACAGCTCCATGGTGTCTCTTCATAGATTCATAGATTAATACTAGAATAACTGCCCTTGTGAGCCATTTTAAGCCTAGCCAGTTACCCTGTATGAGAATCAAACCTTGCACCTTGTGCCTGTAAGGTCAACACCTTAACCGCTATGCTAGGCTTCCATCCTTTATATAGTCTAGGGAGGTACATCTCAGGTCATTTACACCCATATGGACTATGATGGAGTTATACTGGTACTTGTGCCCCAATGACCGGAGTGTGTGCGTGATGTGGTAGATCCTAGCCCCTGATAAGCAACTGACCATGACTTTCTTTTTAATCATTCTGATGAGAGGGGACATCAGTGTGCCTCACAATGGAGTCACCGATGGACCAGAATGTTGTATTTTGTGGTGGCTTGCCGTATAGGCTTAGAAGTAGAGGCTGCATGAGATGTGGTTGTATGTGTTGATGTTGGTGTTGTTTTGAATGAGTGCATTCAGGACTGGTGAGGGTATTTGTTATGTGAACTTAGTCTAGGAGGTCTTTGGGGATCAGGAAGGCTACATTCAAGTGCCTCAGCATATGTGGGCATATATATCTTCTTTGAATTGCGTGTGATGGGTGCAGCACGTGTACTACTGACAACCTTATTAACATTAGGAGTAATTTTATGTGAGAGCTTTGCCTCCAGCGACATTGTGTAAATACATCTCTCTTTTACCATATCAGTTTGTTTGAGAAAGAACTGGTTGTCCGTAAACATGAGGCAGATGTTCTTCGTCTCACATTGCTGCAGTCATAACCTGTGGGTAGTCCACTGTCCTCGGTCGGCCCGAATACCAAAGGGTTAGGCTGGCGTCGGTCATGGGCCGGAGCTGGCGTCAGTGCGTAGTAGTACTTAAGCGCATGATCGATGCCATATTCTCAGTCTTTCTTGCAGCGTGGTCGAAGCAGAAGCAGCGTTTGCAAGTGCCGTTGGCTCTGAAATTTTCAGTTTTGAGTTTCAGACCGAAGACCAAGTTGGGCTAAGTACCCGTTGGGAAAATTTTTGTCTTTTCTTGCCTCAGTTAATCCGGATGTCAGAAAAAGTTAATAATTGTATTTCTTGTGGGAAACAGATACCTCATAGGGACTATCATTCTCTGTATTCCTTGCTTAGGGCCTGAGCACGGCGGTAGTCGCTTTGCGCTAGATTTAATAAGCGCACCATTAAGCGCAGATTAGACTGTGCTAGGCTTGTTTTCGTAAGCGGTGTAACTACAGCATGCCGTCGGATCCTCCGGCCCGCTAAAAGCGAAAAGATAAATCTTTAAGGTCTAAACGGATGAGTTGTCCGTTACGGGCCGGTTCTATGGAATCTACGGTTGAATCTGTGGATCCAGCGAGGTCTCGGCTGAATCCCAGGGGAACCTTTACTTTACAGGAGTTGGCCTCTCAGGAGTTACGTCAGGCCGAGGGTGCCTCTCAGGTTTCTGTGGTTCCAGCCTTACAAAAGGTTATTAGGCCTTCTACTTCAGTCACTAAAGGCCCTGCTAAGGCTAGACCGGGTGTTTCTGGTACGGGACACAGCTCTGGTTCTTGGGTTCTGTTCCTAAAAACATATGTTGAAAATGGCAGAGGATTTGATTACTTTGATCAGGGGTTCTATGCCCCCTCCAGAGAAGAGGCCTAGGGTGGAGGCAGATTTAGAGGGAATGGAGCATTACTCAGATTACTCTGAGTCCTCAGCTGAAGATATTCAGGATTTTCCTCCCTATTCTGATTCGGATGAAGAGGATTCCTGTCCTTCTGCTTCACCTCCAGAGGATTTTTCCTTTTCTGAAACCTTGCATTCCATGAGGGAGCATTTCAAGTGGGAAGGTCAGGATTTTTCAGATTCTCGTAAGAGGCTTAGAGAATTTTTGTTTTTGCCACAGCATAGACCTTTGGCTATTCCCCCTGTTTTAGATGTTGTTCAGGATGTTTTTTCTGAAGCTTCCCTTAATCCTGATTCTTTACCCCCTGCCCCTGTCAAGCCAGACAGGTATTACAGAGTTTCAGAGGCACATAAATATTTGTACAAGAGCCCTAGAGCTGATCCGGAAACTATTATTCAAGGGCCTAAGGGTGTCAGGGCTTCTGTGGTTAAGAATCCAGTACCTTTGGATAAAGATTCTAGGCGTTGGATAGGTGGGGTAAAAAGTATACACCTCTTCTCGTTAGCTATGAGGGCTTTAAATTGCCAATTCCATATGCTGAAGTATCAGAACTTTCTGTTAGGTCAATTGAAAGCTAAGGTAGATGCTTTAGCTGAGGGTATAGAGTGTAAGGAATTGCAGGACTTGGTTCATGCTTCAGATCAAGTTGGTAAACATTCCTTGCAGTGTGGCTTTGATGCCCTTCAGGCTTCTTCCAGGGTGGCTGCTACTGGTTCAGTTATTCGTAGACATGCCTGGCTTAAGGATCAAAATTTGTCAGAGCATGTTAAAGCTCGGATTTTGGATGCTCCCCTTCAATCTGAAGTTCTTTTGGTTCCCCTGTGGAGTCAGTTTTGAAAAGATGGAAGACAAAGCTAAGTCTATGCAGACAGTTAAGGAATTTTTGCAAGTGCAGCCCTAAGTTTAGCAGGAATTGGCCTGCAAGAGGATGGTCTTACCCTTCTTCGGATTTTCAGTCTAAGGGCAGGTCTCGACATGGTAGGGGCAGGGCTCACGCTCAGGGTTCTTTCAGACCTAGGACTTGGAGTTCTCCTGCACAATCTTCTGGTGAGGGCAGGGGTTAGCCTTTTCGTAAACAGACCCAATGACCTGTATCTTCAGCTGCCGGACCCTTCTCTTCTGGCAGCTCCTCTAGGAGGAAAGTTGGCACTTTTCAAACAAAATTGGCATTTGGTCACCCAGGACAAATGGGTGTTGGACATAATAAATCAAGGCTACAAGTTTTATTTTCACACTTTTCCCCCTTTCAAAGGCATGCCAGATGTACCTCCTCAGCAAAGGATAGAGGCTCAGGATCAAATTTCTTTGCTTTTACAGATGGGGGCAATCCAGGTGGTACCTTCGTCAGAAGAAGGCCTAGGGTTTTATTCTCGTCTATTCCTAGTGCCAAAGAAAGGAAACACTTGGAGGCCAATTCTGGATTTGTCCATTCTCAATACATACCTAGACATTCCAAAGTTCAAGATGTTAACATTACAACAACTTCTGCCTCTGCTAGGAAAAGAGCACTGGATGGTAACTCTGGATCTCAAAGAAGCCTATCTTCACATTCCTATCAGGCCCAGCTGCAGGAGATTCCTGCGTTTTCGGGCTGGTACTTCTCATTATCAGTTCTCTGCATTGCCCTTTGGTTTATCTACTGCGCCCAGGGTGTTCACAAAGGATGTCCTTCAAGGATGCATCTGCAGTCCTTACAAATGGGTTGTCCTGTCGTCAGGCAGCCCTTCGGTCGGCGGATTCCAAAGTCTGGGTCTGGCTTCGGCTGGTGTCGCACTTCACCCGGCGTCATTGCGGCAGTTCTTGGGTATAAAGGCATCAGCGACGCCATTTTCCTCAGTCTTTCTTGCGGCGTGGCGCCGAAGCAGAAGCTGTTCGCAAGTGCCGGTCGGTCAGATCCAGAGATTACTACTACCGAATACTACTTCGAAGACTTCTATAAAGCTAAGTACCCTGTTGGGGACTTTTTCTTGCCTCAGCCGATGTCAGAGAAAGTTAATAACTGTTTATCTTGTGGGAAACAAATACCTCATAAAGATTTCCACTCTATTGCATACATTGTTTAGGCCCAGACCACGGCGTAGCAGCTTGTCTAGCCTGTGCTTCTTTTAACCGGCCGGACGCTTAGGCGTCGCCGGACTTTGCTGAACAGATTTTCGGCTCGATTTTGCCTACATTATGCCGTCGGATACTCCGATTCGCAAATAACCAAAAGCGCAAAGAAAGGACCGACACTCGCGGTCCGTGGTTTCAGCTGAAACCGCGGTTAAGCAATCCACGAGTGTCTCGGTTTCGGCCGAAACCGAGCAAGCGATTCTTTCTTCAGCCGATAACTTGCCTTCTACCGAGGCCTCTTCTATCCTGGTAGAAACGGCTTCTGAAATCCAGCCTTCTGTTGCGATTTCACAGGATTTATCAGACACCATTCCACTAGATATCTCTACCCCTGCACGTGGAGCTGCTAGGCCTCCTCCAGCTATGTCTATTAAGGCCTTTGCCAGGGCTAAAGCAGCCAAAACTTCCAAACCTGTGCCTGCCAAGTCCCCTCTCTCACAGGCCCAGCACCAGCTCCCATATGCTTTCTTTGGCACAGGATCTCATAACTTTAATCCGTGGATCCCAGCCTCATCCAGACAGGGCCTCTCTCCCTCCTCCAGAAAAGAGGCCTAGAGCAGAGCCCCTGTAGCCACAGATGATTCTTCTGATGATTCAGAACATACAGACCCTCCTGAGGCTTCTTATTCTCCTTACGAAGACTCTGATGCTGAGGAGTCCATCCTTCCAGCCTCTCCTCCTGAGGAATTTTCCTTTGGGGAAACCTTGCATGCTATGAGGGAACAATTTCAGTGGCAGGGCCAAGATTTCTCAGACTCTAGAAAAAGGCTTAGGACCTTTCTACACTTACCACAGCATAGGCCTTTAGCTATTCCTCCAGTTCTATCTGTTGTTGATGATGCATTTAATGATGCTTGCACTACTCCTGATACTTTACCTCCGGCTCCTGCTAAGCCAGATAGGTACTACAGGGTTCGGACACTCATCACAACTTATATAAGGCCCCTTTTGCAGATCCAGAGAATATCTCCCAGGGCCCTAAAGCTGTAGCAGCTACTTCTTCTAAAACCCTCCCTCTGAAAGGGAATCCAGGTCCTTAGAGATGGGGTAAAAGTTTACACCTCTGCTACTTTGTCAGCTAGAACTTTGAACTGCCAATTTCATATGATTCAATATCAAGAGTTTATGCTTGACCAGTTGACTAAAAGCTGTCCTCTGAAGAATCTTTAGATAAAAGTATATTCAAGAAATGTTACATAACATACAACAGGTTAGTAACCATTCTTTAAAATGTGGCTATGATGCACTGGAGGCTTCCTTTAGATCAGCCATGACTGGCACAGTTATCAGGAGGCATGCATGGTTGAAAGAGCAGGCATTACCAGACCATGTCAAATCTAAGCTTTTGGATGCACCTATGGACAAGGTCAATTTATTTGGTGCCCCGCACAGCAGGTACTGAAAAAGATGGAAGAGAAAGCAAAATCTGTGCAAACAGTAAAAGATTTCTTACAAGTTCAACCTCCAAGGTTTAGCAGGAATTGGCCC
This sequence comes from Protopterus annectens, assembly GCF_019279795.1. NCBI lineage: Eukaryota > Metazoa > Chordata > Ceratodontiformes > Protopteridae > Protopterus > Protopterus annectens. The sequence continues at coordinate 243,029,994 of NC_056747.1, read as the reverse complement.
TCCAAGAATTGGTCCTTTCCGGACTCCTCTAAGGCACAAAGAGGCAGGAATAGGCTCTAGAGGCAGAAACCAATCCAGGGGTGCCTACAGGGTGCCAGTGGCAGGGTAACAACCAATGAGGCGGATACAGTCACCACCACTACAACAACTCAATCACAGTGACTTCGGTGGCACATACCAGGGAACAACTAGAAGCACCCTTAGGCGGAAAGCTAACATTATTTTCAAGAAACTGGCACTGCATTACAAGAGAAAATGGATTTTGCAGACTATAGACAAAGGTTACAGGTTCCATTTCCATACACTACCAGGAAAGAGAGGAATGCCAAACCTACCACCTTCTCAAAGGGCAGAAGCTCTAAAACAAATATCTCAATTATTAAGAATCGTGCTGTGGAAAAGGTACCATTTATGGAGCAAGGAAGGGATTTTACTCCAGGCTCTTCCTGGTAACAAGAAAAGAAAACAAATGGAGGCCTATTCTAGATCTGTCCGCTCTAAACACATTCCTCATTGTTCCAAAATTCAAAATGCTGACCCTACAGCAGCTTCTTCCCATGCTGGGCAAGGAGTCTTGGCTGGTAACTCTAGATCTCAAGGAAGCATACCTGCACGTCCCCATAAGACCAATTTGCAGAAGATACCTCAGATTTCTTGCAGGATCAGAGCATTATCAATTCTCAGCATTGCCCTTTGGCTTATCTACTGCGCCCAGAGTGCTCACGAAATGCCTGGCATCAGTAATCGCTCATTGCAGACTTCAGGGAATTCAAATCTATCCCTACCTGGACGACTGCCTGATACAAGCGGACAACAAAAACAAATTAACAGAAGATTTACAAAGAGTCATCTACCTGTTACAAGCCCTGGGATACACAGTCAATACAAAAAAGTCAAGGCTGATTCCATCCCAAATAATAACCTTTCTGGGTGCAGAACTGGACACATCAAAACAAATGGCATTTCTAACTGCAGAAAAGAAAGAGCAACTTCCTCTCTATTTCTTGGCATTAACAAAGCAGAGCCATCTAACTGCAAGAAAAGTGCTACAAGCTCTAGGCTTCATGGCATCCTGCATAATTCTGGTCCCTCATGCCAGGCTTCATATGAGAAAGCTACAGTGGTACCTAAAGAATTTGTGGTCTCAGCACAAGCACAGCCTGGAAACCAAAATTCCAATGATCCCATGCCTGAAGCAAGAGTTCTTATGGTGGGCTCAGGCCTGTCAATCAAACACAGGTCTGCCCTTCTGCAAAAGTCAACCAAGACAAACTATCACGACAGATGCCTCAGACCTCGGTTGGGGGGCACACATGATGGACAAGTGCATTCAAGGCCTATGGACTCAAGACCAACTGCATCTGCACATAAATCTGAAAGAAATGATGGCAGTAAAATTGGCAATCCAGGCATTCGGACCTCTTCTCCACGAAGGCCAGCTGTTGATAAGGACAGACAACACCACAGTTATGTGGTACATCAACAAACAGGGAGGCACACACTCATACCCCCTATGCCGGCTGGCACTAGACCTATGGGATGTGGCTCTGAGCTACAACATTCAGTTACAGGCAATTTATGTACCAGGGAAGGAAAACATTCTAGCAGACATATTAAGCAGAACTACAACAGATGCCCACGAATGGATGCTGCATCCGGACATCTTCAAAGCCATCACAAGAGAATGGGGATTACCACAAATAGACTTGTTTGCATCCCCATACAATCACCAGTTGAAGAAATTCTGCACAAGGACTTACCACCCACTTGCTTGGAAGGTGGACTCCCTATCCTTCAGTTGGAAAAGCCTGACAGCATCGCATTCCCACCACTTCCTTTGATGCACAAGGTGCTTCTCAAGATCAAAGAGGAACGTCCGAGGATCATTCTGATAGCCCCAGACTGGCCAAGACAACATTGGTACCCACTGCTGAGGAGCATGTCCTGGAAACAAATATGGAAACTGCCCCTGATCCCATTACTGCTGACACAGAACAACTACAACATTCTGCATCCAAACCTAAAAACTCTGCAGCTAACTGCCTGGAACATTACATAACAGAAATTAACCCAAATTTATCCCAAAGGGTTAAAGACATAATCCTGGAGGCTCGTAGACCTTCAACAAGAAAGAATTATGCAGCAAAATGGAAAGGATATCTCATCTGGAGTACTGCAAAGGGGCAAGATGTGACACTGGTGAACACAGCCAACATCCTGGAGTACTTGGCGGAGCTCTACCACACAGGCCTGTCCTATTCCTCCATCAAGATACATGCATCAGCTATTTCAGCACAATACAGCTTGGATCCTCCTGTCTTCTCGCATCCTCTGCTCAGACAGTTTCTGAGGGGAATTAAAAATGTAAAACCTCCCAGGAAACCTCCATTGCCAGCATGGGACTTGAACTTTGTGCTAGAAAAACTGACTCTACCTCCTTCGAGCCAGCAGCTACAGCAGACTTGCAATACTTATCCTGGAAGACTGCCTTCCTGCTGGCAATAACTTCAGCAAGAAGGGTCTCTGAACTACAAGCATTAATGGCAGTACAACCCTTCCTGATCTTCCATCAAGATAGTGTCCATGAGAACAAATCCTACATTTATGCCTAAGGTGGTATCCAGAGTCTCTTTAAATCAGGCTATCCACCTTCCTACATTCTTCCCCAACCCACAGAACAGGGGAGAAAAGCTCTTACATACCTTGGATGTACACAGGCAATTACGCTACTACCTGGACAGGACAAAAAACAATAGAAAAACTGACCAGCTTCTGGTAGCTTATGCAACAGGAAAAGAAGGAAAACCAATTTCTAAACAGACAATCTCCAAATGGATAGGAAATTGCATTAGATTTTGTTACTCCTACCATGGAAAGAAAACTCCAGAGAACATCAGGCCTCACTCCACAAGGGCCACAGCCACTACCACAGCTTTCTTCACGGTGGCTACCAAGGACATTATAGAGGCTGCTACTTGGACCTCCGTGCATACATTTGCCAAGCATTATAACTTACCTCTATACTCTAGATCCCGTGCTGGTTTTGCCACTGCTGTTTTGCAAGGGATCCTGACTACACCATAATCTATTCTCATTACCTCCTCCCCTAGTTTAGCTATGGTATTCTACCCATTTGTAAGGACTGCAGATGCATCCTTGAAGGACATAGTACAGTTTTGTACCTACCATAAATGTAGATGTCCGAGAGGAATGCATCTGCAGTCAGGATTACCCCTCCTTCCCTCTGAGGTACTCTAGGGTACTTACCAATCTTCAGCTAGCTTGGGGGGGATCTATTATGGTGTATTTGTTTGTATATATGTACATACATGTTTATTTTGTGTGTTTGCTCTCTACTATTTGGAAACTTTGGCATTTATCCAAATTTAGCCTACCAAGAGGGCACCTGGCATCTGGGGCAAGAAACACTGAGGAAAATGGCGTCGGCTGATGCCTTTATACCCGAAGAACTGCCGCAATGACGTCGGGTGAAGTGCGACACCAGCCGAAGCCAGACCCAGACTTTGGAATCCGGCCGACCGAAGGGCTGCCTGACGACAGGACAACCCATTTGTAAGGACTGCAGATGCATTCCTCTCGGACATCTACATTTATGGTAGGTACAAAACTGTACTTTCTGGCTCCTGTAATAGCTTACTTAAGACTGAGGGGAATACAAATTTATCCTTATCTGGACGACTGCTTGATTCTTGCTCAAGACAAAGACAAGTTACTTCAACAGCTACAGTATGTGATGGCAGTTTTAAGGTGCCTAGGGTATTCTGTGAACGAAACAAAGTCCAGTCTAGTACCCTCTCAGGACATGTGCTTTCTGGGTGTGAGACTGAATACAGCCTCTCAGATGGCTTTTCTGACCCCGGACAAACAAAGAACTCTTCACCTCTACTTCCAGCAATTATCAGTACGGTCCAGGCTGACTGCAAGGACAGTCCTTCAAGCCTTGGGGTTCATGGCATCTTGCATTCTGGTACTTCCCAATGCCAAAATGCATATGAGGAAGCTACAATGGTATCTCAAAAGTGTATGGACTCAACACTGCCACGATTTGGACACTGTCATTCGATAATACCGTGCATCCAGAAGGAATTCTTGTGGTGGGCACAGGAATGTCACCTAAACAAGGGACTCTCTGTGACCCGACCAGAGGCGAGTCAGATCTTAACGACGGATGCCTCAGACCTGGCTTGGGAGCACACTTCAATGGGAAATGGATTCAAGACACGTGGCCTCCCAAATTACAGCATTTGCATATCAACATGAAGGAGATGTTAGCAGTCCAGTTTGCCCTGATGGCTTTCAAGGGCCTACTTCAACCAGGACAGGTGTTGATTCAAACAGACAACACTACAGTCATGTGGTACATCAACAAGCAGGGGGACCCATTCTTACCCTCTTTGCAGACAAGCTATGATATTGTGGGAGACTGCTCTGCGGTTGCACATCACTCTTCAAGCACGGTTTCTGCCAGGAGCACAGAACTCCCTAGCAGATGTATTGAGCAGACAAATTGTGGATCCCCACGAGTGGAAATTGGATCCTCAGGTATTTCAACAGTTGACAGTGGCTTGGGAACTCCAGACATAGATCTGTTCGCTTCTCCTCTAAATTTCCAACTACCAAAATTTTGCACAAGGATGTTTCACCCAAAAGCTTGGAAAGTGGACGCTCTATCTTTTAGTTGGAACAACCTTCACGTCTATGCTTTTCCTCCTCTGCCTCTCCTTACCAAGGTACTCTTGAAAGTCAGGAGGGACAAGCCTTGCATGATTTTAATAGCACCAGATTGGCCACGTCAGCGCTGGTATCCTCTGCTGAGGAGTTTAATTCAGGAGCCTCCTTGGCCTTTACCACAGCTTCCTCATTTGTTGTCCCAGTCAAGCAGTCATTTGCTCAATGTCAGGGTGCAGTCCCTGCATCTGATGGCCTGGCGTATTCTGTTTTAGAGCCTGTGGGTTCTCAGCTTCCCCAGCAGGTTTTGGATGTCATTTTGGAAGCTAGGCGGCCTAGCACTAGAAAAGTTTATGCTGATAAATGGAATTTTTCTTTGGAGCACAACAAAGGATTTTGATGTCTCAGTACATAATTTGAGTTGTACACTGCAGTACCTTACTGAATTACTGGACAAGGGTTTGTCGTTTTCCTCTGTGAAGGTTCATGCTGCAGCCATTTCTGTTCACTATGATTGTGACCCTCCTTTATTTTCTCACCCTTTGTTTAAGCAATTTCTTAGAGGGGCAAAAAATATAAGACCCCCACGTAGAGCTCCTACTCCTTCCTGGGATCTCAATTTTGTGTTGGAGAAGCTTACTTTGCCTCCTTTTGAACCTGCAGCTACGTCTGAATTGAAGTTTTTGTCTTGGAAGGCCGCCTTTTTGTTGGCCATTACTTCTGCCAGAAGGGTATCTGAATTGCAGGCTCTCATGGCAGTTGAACCCTTTCTAATATTCCATAAGGATAGAGTTTCTTTGCGTACTAACCCTACTTTCATGCCAAAAGTGATTTCTAATGTGGCCTTGAACCAGTCTATCCATTTGCCTACCTTTTATGCTGATCCCCAAACTAAGGGGGAAACAATCTTGCATTCTTTGGATATACACAGGCAGTTGCGTTATTATTTGAGCAGAACTAAGGAGTTCAGACAGACTCAACAGTTATTTGTTACTTTTGCTTTGGGTTCACAAGGGAAAGCTGTTTCAAAGCAGACTATTTCAAAGTGGATTGGTAATTGCATTGCTTTTTGTTATTCTCATCATGGGAAGAATGTTCCTGCTGGGATTAGACCTCATTCCACTAGGGCTATGGCCACTTCTACTGCTTTTTGAGGGTGTAGCTACTAAGGACATTTTGGAAGCAGCTACTTGTAGTTCAGTTCATACTTTTACTAAGCATTATCATCTCCCTCTTTTCTCCAAGTCCAGGGCTGGGTTTGCCACTGCAGTCTTACAGGGCATGTTAGCAGCCCCTAATGCCTTTAGTTTGCCAGCCTCCCTTTTCCTTTGCTTTGGGATTCTACCCACAGGTTATGACTGCAGCAATGTGAGACGAAGAACATAGTACAGTTTTGTACCTACCATAAATGTAGATGTTCGAGGATCCACATTGCTGCAGTCCTATTTTCCCTCCCTCCTTCCCCGCTTTGGTTTGGGGTTGTGGTTGTTGTTGTTATTATTACTTGGGGGTAATTGTTATTTCTCTCCTTTATGGCTCTGGCCTTTTCTTTTTAAGGCCTTCTGACATCTGGGGCAAGAAAAACTGAGAATATGGCGTCGGTCATGCGCTTAAGTACTACTACGTACTGACGTCAGCTCCGGGCGCCCATGACCGACGCCAGCCTAACCCTTTGGTATTCGGGCCGACCGAGGACAGTGGACTACCCACAGGTTATGACTGCAGCAATGTGGATCCTCGAACAATCTACATTTATGGTAGGTACAAAACTGTACTTTTCTACATTGCCTCAGGATGCCTATGTCCACCAAGCTGGTAACAGAGATAGTGGAAAGGTACACATCCATGGCAACAGACCCTTTTTTATTGATTAGACAGTTGGAGTCAGAATTTAAAGCAATGTCGGGAGTATCCGGTTTGTAACTCTGAGGATAGAGCTTGTTACTGCAACCTAGTTGTCCTGTGTGCAACTAGGTATTGGTGAAATTTCAAAACTGCTTTTACAGGAAAATGTTACTCAAGATGTCTGTCTGTACAGGGCACTGCCAAACACTTGAGGGCAAACTAATAAGTAGACCCAGAAAATTTAAGGGTGAAGTATCTAGGCAGATATTCTGAAGACAGAAACAAATCAAACAGTACTTACTGAAAGCAAAGAATTATGAAAAGAGGAGAGTCGCATGAATGGCTACTGCCTGGCTGCTACTAGTGCTGGTCTCACCACAGTTTCATTTTGTTTGGATGCAGTGCTCCATTGCTTCTTCTCTCACCAGAAGCAAAACATTAGCACTAATCTCAAGATGAAAAGCAGGTCACAGCCTGTTTGGTGATGCATAGTCGTGTCCAATATGGTGCAAGAGTCTGCAGGCTTTTTGAAGCCTTTTCCTGGTAGATGCCTTGAAGAGCAAGCAGACCAATCAGGAATGTCAAGCACAGACACTTGCTCCCCAACCAGAAACTGTCAGGAATTAGTGCACTCAACTCCTTCTCTCACCAGGAGCAGAATATAAACACACAAATTCCAAGCTATCACTTACAGAGCACCTTAACCTGCTGGGTTTGTCTTTATGAATTGTGGGGGTTATTGCAACTATTAAGAAACCTTCCATCTGACAGGCCTGCATCTCCAAGTGGAAGTAGTTAGTTTGGGCACAGCATGACCTGTACCACTGTAGGAGGTTTTAACTTCTCTCACACACCTGTATGATTTAGGTGCCAGTTATTTCATGGTCACTGTGCATGTATTAGCTGTCAGTATGCGTCAAGACCTTGGAGAAATAGTATGGCCCAGCTCTGTATAGGTAAGCAGTTTCCAAAAGGAATGCTGCATGTGTGTATTCTACCGAATAACCCTTTCCCCTTCATGTGATCTGAAGTTTTGATTGACAGTGTTCATTCACCATGTAACCTTGCTGACTTAGTGTCCTTGAAATTGTTGTCATGGAATTTTTTTTTCCAGGTGGTATTATTTCTGTATGTAGGATTTCAGACTTTTTCATGCTATTTTTTAGGGAATTATACATGGTGTTTTGCAAGGGTAGTGTGTTCCTCTGAACCAACCTTTCTTTAAAAAGTAATTTCTGAATGGTCTCTGAATTAGTCTATTCATCCTACCATGTCTTTGTGGGGTGGTAGAGTTACCAATTTTTTTTTTTTTTTTTTTTTTGCACAAAGGCGCAACTGGTTGTGTTCATTGATTGTAGCTTCATCCAGATGTTCCTGGGTAAGCAATAGTGGAACCTTTTTTTACTGAATTTGAAACTGCAAAGAGATGCTGCCCTTCAAATCCTGGATGTGCACCACCAGTTCCTATTTTATTTAAAGTGGGTGCAGGATTTGAGGAAGGTGGACAATTTGCTTATCTCTTTGAGTGAGGGGAAGGTTTCACTTGTGTTGCAGACATTTATTTTTTAATGGTTTTGTCATCCTTTCCAAGCACTGTCTCATGTCTGACTCTTGGGAGTCTGGGTACATTTGAGAAATTGCTGCTCCCATGACCCGTTTTTATGTTCTGCTTGGTCAAGCCATTGTCTCCTTATATACTCAAGATAACTCCTTGAAATTCAGCCCAGCCAAAGACCCATCTAGGAATGCCCTTGTTGTTACCTTGATGATAGGTGATGTGATATATAATGCTCTTCCTAGAGCATTTGCTCTGAGAGAGGACCTTTTTTGATATGTCAGGAATAGCCTCCCTCCATCTGCCTGCTTTGGTGGATCCAGTGTGACATATCACTGCACAGCCCACTCACTGCAGTTTTATCAGTCCAATAGGATCAAAAACAAACCCGTGTAATCTGCATGTAAAACTGCTACACCATAGATTCTTCACAGGGGGCATGCCACTCTGCATCTTCTGTATGGGTCACTTCTCTCCCCACACCCACCTCATGTAAGTATAATAGCTATGATTGCATGTTCATGGGAAAAAAGAGAAGCATACTGCAAGAGTAAAGCCCAGTACCCATGCAGACTGTGATTTTATACTTGGAGAAGGCAAACATGATCTGTGACTTGCTAATGTGGAAATTGTGTTTGGGGAAGAAACACTCATTTGGATACTTTTCATCCAAAGGTAGATTTTCCAGCTTTAACTGTTGGGAGTTCCATGTAAGATAGGAAGATTTATACTTTTGAATTACTTGTTTAATGATGCAAGTATCAGAAGTTTATTATTTCTTGATTTTCAGTAATGTGCTCACTTTGGGGTGGGATTTAGTTAGCAGGGTCTGGGAATGTGTACACTTAAGTAATCAGTACATTACTGCACAGTATGCATTGAAACACATGTGCATCTTTGTGTGAATGTGGGATTTTGCAGAAAGTACACTGGGATGTCCTTCTGTTCCAGTGTTGCAGTATTCAGTAGTGGGTTTACCTTTCTTCCCATCAGGTTGTTTGGCCAGGTTTCCAAAGCTTTTCTAGTCCCTGATGTTGCGTTGGATGTCTGACGTGTTGGCAGGTACGTGGGCCATAAATGTGATGTCTGCATGCACCTATCCTCAGAACCTCTCAGCCGCTAGCCGTATGCCAGGTGTTCCTGCTACTCATGGGAGTCGGATCAGTTTTGCATTAAGATAAGTACCCCATTGGGGGGGTTTCTTCAGTCCTTTTGTATTTACTATAGCCTGTTAATGTCCGGTAAGAGCAACTGCAACTGTAGTCGCCAGATTCCCCACAAAGACACCTATGACCAGTGTCTATTTTGTTGGGTAGGGATCACGATTATAAAAACTGTGCCATTTGTAACTCATTCGCCTGTAAGACCCTTTGAAGCTGACTTCAGGCCCTTGACTTGTACCTTGAAAACCAGCGCCTTAGACAGATAGCTCTTGGAATGGAAGCTGCTTCCGACACCCCATCTGAACCACCCAGGAAGAGGACCAAGACCGCAAGGTTGTCTACTTCCTCCATGCCTCCCTCTGCCGATTCTCAGTCTGTAGCCACCATTAGCTTGGCCGAGGAACCGGCGTCCGCCACTTCAGATAAAGAAGGGTACCTATCAAGAAGCTGCACAATCCAGAGCAGACGACAAGTCCGGGGAGGATATCCTGGTGCCTGATTCAGATGCCAGGGGGGAACCAGCTTCTGGGATGGGCGCTTCAGCGCAAGCCTCAGCTGCTCCTTCTGTTACTTCAAGGCTGACCTCCAGCCAGACGTCAGTTAGGCCTTCAAAGAAAAAAACAGAAGACAAGGCATATTGCCTCAACCCCAGAGACCTTGCCAGACTGGCAGACCTTCAGTCAGAGCCTCTCCAACAGCTTCCTGGCCCTTAGGCCTACGCCAGACTTCCCTCATGTTGCTCCACCTCTTCTTAGTCCCAAGCCTATTCAGCCTGAGACAACTCTTAGCTAACCTGCAGAAGAGGAAATGTCCGACTCCTCAGAGGACTCCTTGTTTTACTCTTCACAAATTTCTTCCTCTCTGGGGTATGGATTCCCAGAAGAGGCCCCTACTGAACCTAACTCCCCTGTGAAAGACCTTACCTTCGGGGACACCATCTGTCTTATGAGGGAACATTTTAAATGGGATTGTTCAAACATGTCTGAGCAACAAAAGATTCTATGACTTGATCCAGATGGAATCTCTTAATCCGGCTCCTATTCCTCTTGTCCAGCCTGCCTTCCTGGATGCTTTTGCAGCGGCATGCATAAACCCAGATTCCCAGCCACCTGCCCCTAGAGGGGCAGACCAGTTGTATAGGGTACCCGATGCAGAAAAAATCCTTTTCAGATGCCTGCCAGCTGACCCAGCAACCATTTATTTTGCCACTGATAGGGCAATCAAACTTCTCCCTACTACCATTGTCCTGCCTGGAGATAAAAACAAGGCCATGGAGAGGTGGGGGGGGGGGGGGAGACGATGTACACTTCGGCTACCCTAGCCTTCAGATCTACTAATTACTAGTCACACATGGCCAAATACTTCTTGGCCTTACTGGATAATGCTTCTAAGGAACTCTATGAGATCCCTGACTGCTCTGCAAAGGCATCCCTGTTTTCCTTGCTTGGGCTCATCTCCCAAGTCAATAAACATTCTCTAAGGTGTGCTTGTGATGCAGCAGAGGCCTCTGCCAGGTCAGTTGCATCTGCCTGTGTATTGAAGAGATACTCCTGGCTGCGTCTACAGCCCCTACCGGATGATTTTAAGGCTAAACTCTTGGATGCTCTTTTGGATCACTCTGCCCTTTTTGGCTCCAAGGTAGCTGATCTCTTTAAGTCACTTCAGCAAAAAGGGAAAGCTCGCCAAGATCTCAAGCATCTTCTTGTCTCTCCTATCCCAAAATTCCAGAGGAACTACCCAGCCAAGACACAATTTATAAGGAAGTCTTCTGGGCCCTCTGCCCCCTCCAGGTCTAGAAGACCACACAGGAGACAAGCTACTCAGCCTAGGACTCCTCAGGCCAGTGCCCAGAGACCCCCCCTTTCCAGAAAGGGCAGGCAGCATCTGACTGCCTGCCTCCTTTTCTTCCCCTCTCCCTCTCCTACCATACCTGTTTCCTCCCGTCTCTCTCACTGCCTCCCTGCATGGACCCTAGTGACGTCCGACAAATGGGTTTTGTCTATCCTCAAGGAGGGTTACTTCATATCTTGGATGTCTCCTCCCCCAAAACTTCTATACCACTACCTCCTCCTCTCAGTGGTCCCTCCTTCCGGAGGTCCTAAACAACCTGTTGCTCCAAGGCACCATAGAACTTGTATCACTCTCTGCTCGAGGGAAAGGCTTCTACTCCAGAATATTTCTGGTGCCCAGGAAGGAGGGACTATGGAGACCCATCTTAGACCTTTCCCGCCTCAACCCATTCCTGAAGGTTCCCTCCTTCAGGATAACACTACCCATTCTCTTTCCTCTCATCCTTCCCTAGGCCTTTATGGTGACCCTGGACATCAAGGAGGCCTATCTACATATTCCCATAAAACCGTCCTCCAGAAAATTCCTCAGATTCAAACCAGGCTCCTTGCATTTTCAGTTCTGTACCTTGCCCTTTGGACTCTCCACTGCACCAAGGGTATTTACAAAATGCCTAGCCTCACTCATTGCTTACTGTAGAACAAGAGGTATGCAAATTTTCCCATACCTAGACAACCTGCTCATTCAAGCAGCAGACAGACAAACCCTCTTTACCTACACAAAGAACCTCTTTCTCCTGCTGCATTCTCTAGGGTTCCTCATAAACTTCCACGAATCCAAACTAAATTCTATATAAGACATTGTCTTCCTAGGATGCAGAATCAGAACAGACCTCAGGATGGCCTTCCTATCTTAGGAAAGTGCTTTCTCTGATCCAACTCCTTTAATCTGCCCTCCTTTCACCTGCCCTGACTGCCAGGGAATTCCTCAAATGTCTTGGGCACATGGCTGCCACTATTCCCATGCTACCTCTGGCAAGATTACACATGAGAGAGATGCAGTGGTATCTTCTCTCAGTATGGGCCCGGCACTCACACCCCCTAGAGTTCAGATTCCCACTTCTCCCTGCCTCCATTAAGAGCTGAAGTGGTGGCTGGCCCAGGTGGCCCTAAACCCAGGTCTCCCCCTACAGTTGCTCTCCCCTTCTCAGATCATGCACTCAGACGCATCAGATCTGGGCTGGGGGGCAACGTTGGACACGAACAGTGCAAGGTTTGTGGAAAGACAAACACAAACAATGGCATATCAACATTCAGGAAATGTCAGCCACACTTCTGGCCCTGCAGGCCTTTCTACCTTTCCTCAACAGGGCATTCTGAAGATCTTCACAGACAACACCACAGTGATGTGGTACCTGAACAAGCAAGGAGGGATGAACTCCTACCTCCTCTGCAGGCTAGCCTTACAGGTAAGGGATCTAGCTGTCTCCCAGGGGATCTGCCTCCAGGCAGGCTACATCCCGTCCCAACACAATTGTCAGGCAAACTTCTTAAGCAGAACCTCCTCAGACAGCCATGAACGGATGCTGTCAAGGGAGGTATTCCTAGATCTGATTCACAGGTGGGGTGTTCCACAGATAGACCTGTTCGCCTCCTTCACAAACAGGCAACTCCAGAGCTATTGCTCCAGAACACACAACCTGAAGGCTCTTCAAACAGATGCCTTCTTAATGTCTTGGAAGGGGAGATTCCTGTACACCCCCCCCTCACTTTCCTACTGAAAATTCAGCAGGACTCACCAAAAATCTTGTTGGTGATCTTCTATTGGCCAAGGCAGCACTGGTTCCCCTTCTTTATCTATTCAAGAGCAATCACCACAAGTTACCCCCCTCAGTGGATCTACTCACATAGCACCAGGGGACACAGATTCACACACACACTGGAGATCCCTGCACCTCTCCCTGTAACTGATAGGATTCTGATCCCCTTCAGGCACCTGTACATTGAGGATGTGCTCTCAATCCTGCAGGAGGCCAGGAAACCAAACACAAGGAAATCATCTCTCTCAAAATGGAGAAGGTTTTCTATCTGGTGTCACAAAAGACAGGTAGAGCTGTTGGACAGTGACCTGTCTGTTATTCTGTCTTACCTGTGTCAACTGCTGAAGACAGGCTTGTCTTACTCCTACTTAAAAGCATACCTGTCTGCCATTTCTGCCTGCCTATGGAGCCTCCACTAGCTTCCAAACTTCCAGCCAAACTGTTCCTAAAGGGTGTTTTACACTTAAGACCCCTCCTCCCTGGGATCTTAACTATGTACTGGAAAAACTCACTCTACCACCCTTTGAACCAGCTGGCAAGGCTGACTTGAAATTTTGCATTTGGAAAACAGTTTTGCTAGTAGCTTTGACTTCAGCCAGGAGAGTTTCAGAGCTCCAAGCCCTTATGGCTAGCTACCCCACATTTCCTAGTTTTCCATATGGATAGGGTCACCCTCAGGATTAATCCCTCCTTCACTCCTAGAGTGGTCAATGACCTCTCTAAATCAGGCTATCCACCTGCCTACCTTCTTTCCAAACCCTCAGGGAAACAGTGAGAGAGTCCTTCACTCCCTAGATGTCCACAGGCAACTTAATTTCTACTTGCATAAGACAAAGCCTAAACACAAATCAGAACAGCTGTTTGTTTCCCTTCCACCCCAGGGCTATGGGGAAAGTGTAGGGAAACAAATCATCTCTTCCTGAATTGCTAGGGCCATCTCCTTTTATTACTCTCACCATGGAAAGACACTGATGGGCAATGCCAAATCCCATTCTACAAGTGTCATGGCCTCCTCTGGAGCTAAATGTCTAGATACTAACTCCATTCTGGAACCAGCTACCTGGTCCTCTGTGCACACCTTCACCAGGCACTCTAAACTGGACCACATCTCTAGGACCAGGGCAGGATTTGCCAGGGCTATCCTGCATGGGTTCCTGGATTCCTCATCTAGACCACCTCCCAGCCACCAGTGAGCTTTTGTACTCACCCATTAGTGAATACTGCAACATTGGAATAGAAGGATATAGGAAAGTTGTGTAAAATCTTACCCTAACCATAGATCTTCTCCTCTTCCATGTTCCAGTATTCCTTCCCTTCCTCCACCCCCATGCTCTCCTTGCACTTGCTCTCCACTTCTCCTATACAGGCTATGTCATCAGGACTGGCTCCGTCTTGGGCTCCTTGGTTCTGAGGACAGGTGTGCGCAGATATCACATTTATGGCCCACTTACCTGCCAACACGTTAGACATCCGACGCACTATCAGGGACTGGAAAAGCTTTGGAAACCTGGCCAAACAAGCTGATGGGAAAGAAGGGTAAACCCACTGGTGAATACTGCAACATGGAAAAGAAGGACATCTATGGTCATGGTAAGATTTTGCATAACTTTCCTTTATGGCTGATGAAGATGATACCCAACCAAGGACCCATCAGGGAGGAGTGTTTTTCAGGTAATATGAGGTAATAATAGTTTATTTTCACAGAAAAATATATTTGTCTATTGTTTGCCTTAATGTAATAGATCCGGATTATTTTGTTGGAATATGTTAATATTCACTAACTTCCTTTGTTTCCAGGGATCACCAGTACGACCAGGCCATAGCTTCCTGCGTGATGGTGCATCGTTAGGCATGCTTAGAGAGTTGATGGTGGTGTTTAGGATTTGGGGGCTTCTGAAGCCAAGCTGTCTGCCTGTCTATATGGCTACATCGGATACTCAGGACAACATGATTATTCTCTTCAGACTGCTGACCAAACTCTGGCTGTGCTGTAAGTCTGTTAAAGGACTTGTTTAATCCAAATGTCACCTTTCCACACATTGTGTGTGTGGTTTTTTTTTCCTTTATAACTTAAGCTTAGACATGCATCATCTACAGTGTGTAAATTTGAAGGTGGGTGATTGCTTGATTGCTAACATTTGGACATCTTGTAGCAAAGAATTGATCTGCATTCATTACTGACAAGTGAGAAATTGATATGCATCTTTCAAAACAAGATGGGAGTAAAGGGTCTTAAAGGAAATGTTCAGATTCTGTTCTGAGTTCATTTACAACATATCTTGAGCTATTAGAATCATTAGATGTTCATGGTAGGAATCACTTTTGTATTATGTTTCCTTATCTCTAGTGCATTTAGCTGCAAATGACTGACTGCCCTTCCAGTCTGACATTCAGAGCTTTCGGACATCCCCATGAACAAGGATGGATGCCTCCCCTTGCCTAGGACATCAGCTTAAATGTAGCCAAAAATGAGGAGCAGTCCACTTCATTTGCATTTATGTTCTGGCAAGAAATGTTCGGCCATTAGCACCCAGTTCGAAAACTTTAATTTATAGTAAACTTTCTGTCTTTGAATTTGATTTAATTGGATTGTTGTTTGCTGCTAATTATGATGTCCCCAGAAAAAATAGTAGTAATAAAAGTGCCAGTTGAAGAACGATTTTACCAAAGGACTACTACCTGCAATTCCTTTTTTGACCTGGGAAGAGTCATCAGATCTTAACATGAGAGCACAGTGCTATCTTCAACAAGAAGTTGCTGCTTCACCATGCCCAGAATTGTTGGGGTTTCTTTATGCAGAAGAAACTCTTTGCATCAGTGCAAGGGGCATCCTCCTGTACATTGGCAAGAAAACTCTTGATGAGCAAACATATATACAAAACTCCACTTAAAGAAAGGGCATTGGCATCTCACACTGGAAAAGACAAAATTATTGGTAGTCATGGAGCCAAGCAAAAAGCACAAGGCCATGGTGACCTTGCCAGTCTTTCCAAGATCTGCATGTCCTTGATTTACCCTTTGTCACTTGGCCTGCTTTAGTCTAATCTCCCACCTGTCTTGGTTTCTTTGGAAGCAAGCAGGTGGGGTTTTGTCCTTCATTCCTAGGCAGGCTTGTGCTGAAGTGAGGGAGTCTCCAGACTAGATCCCATTTTCCAGACATCTATGACAGATGGCTGATTTTTGTAGCTTACATTTGTGTGATTAGAATGCTTCTCCCAGCAGGGTTTTCCAACTGTCCCTGTGTGAGAGGCTGAGAAGGATCCACTTGTTTTCTAAGTATTTTGGCATATGTTTTCTGATAATAAAGAACACTATCTCTAACTTTGTAATGGCTAACAGTAAAGGGCTAGATATGTGTTGTATAGAAACATGCCCCAGTCTCTACCACATGGGATTAAGTTATTTTTGGGTCCTTATTTGGATCACTTGGAGTCAGACTTGGATGAGGAAGCCTTGACTTATTTTATCCTGTTGTCCTTGTCTTTGGACTGTGACACCAGTGACAGACCATATTGCTGGGCTAGTCAAAGAAACGCATTTCCTTCAAGAGAACATTTTAAGTGGAGATCCAGTGATGTTTTGGAGATGCGTAGAAAGTACCTAGAGGTCCAGGGCATAGAGGATCCTAGGATAACAGTTGCCCCCCTGGTATCCCAAAAAAAAGCTGCATGGGTTTTACAAAAGAATGCAAGTACCGTTTCAAAACTCTAGCAACCAGTTCAACAGTGATATCCCTGGATGCTGCAAGGGAGTACAAACTGACTTCCAATCTCAGTGCCCTCCTTATTGTTAAGAATTATAATGTTGACCGGTTGTACATTATCCATGATCTGTTTAGAGAAATTGTTTATGCATTATCTACTTTATTCTTTGGAACGGTCAATTACCAAATTCACAGAATAAAGTATCAGGAAGAGAGTAAGTACAGGAGATAGCAAGAAGGATCCCTGAAGGGGCCTTGAGGAACAAGAGAATATCGGTTGACTCACTCAGTTGTTAAATACAATTAGGTTGCATTCTATGCTAGTAGTAGTGTAGTAACAGGGGCAGATGTTCATCGTGTTTCACTGTTGCAGTCATTGCACTTGGATTATCCTGCTGGCAGGCTACCCTCAGTCGGCCTGAATTCCAAAGTCCTGGTCCGGCCTCGGTTGCTGGCGCCTCTTCCCTGATGTCAGTGCACCAGGGGTATATAAGATGCAGCCAACGCCATTTTCTTCAGTCTTTCTTGCCGCGCGGTGCCCGAAGCAAAAGCAGTTCGCAAGTGCCGGTCGGCCAACTCCTGAGATTTTCAAAATTGAATTTCAGAACCGAAGTCTTCAATAAAGCTAAGTACCCCGTCGGGGAAACTTTTTCTTGCTCCAGACCGATGTCAGTAAAAGTTAACAATTGTATTTCTTGTGGGAAGCAAATACTTCACAAAGATTTTCACTCTTACTGTATTCCTTGCCTAGGCCCTGACCACGACGTTGCTAGTTGTCTGTTTTGTGCTAGATTCAACCAACGCACTATTAAGCGTCGGTTTGATTTTGCTTTACATTACTTTGGCCACAGGTTTAACTACTTAATGCCGTCGGAACAACCGAAGACCGGAATTCATAAAAAAGACAAAGAAAAGGACAGGCATCCGAGGTCCAAAACCGACGACAAAGCCTCTTCTAGGCCAGTCGCCGGTTCGCCGATTCTCAGTGAGGCACTTTTGCAGCCCCTGACACCCGCTACCTCAGAGCCATAGGCTGCCTCCGACTCCCACGTGGAGACATCTAGGCCTCTGGAAACTCAAGGTATTGGGCCTATGGAAACTATTCCCTCAGATGGGTCCGGAGCCGCTGAGCAGGCATCGGCTTCTGAGGGTGTTTTCAGACCTACACAGCTTACTATCAAGTCCACTTCAGCAGCCAAGGCAAAGTCTAAAACACCATTAAAGACAAAGAAGCAAGTACAGCATTCTCCTGGTCAGTCATCCATGCCAAAGAAACAGATGCTTAAAATGGCAGAGGACCTACTTACTTTGAATCAGGGGTTCCCATCTCCCTCCTGATAAAAGGCCTAGGCAAGACACTGACTATGACTCCTCTGACCAGGTTTCTATTTCCTCTGATTCCTCTTCAGACCAGGGATATTCTCTTCCTCCCTATGGGGACTCTGATGCTGAAGAATCTATCTCTTCAGCCTCTCCTCCTGAGGATTACTCTTTTGGGGAAACCCTGCACACCATGAGGGAGCATTTCCACTGGGAGAGCCAGGATTATTCTGAATCCAAGAAAAGGTTCAGAGACTTTCTTTTACTGCCTCAGCACAGGCCCCTTGCTAATCCCCCCTGTACTAGATATTGTTGATGATGTTTTTTCTGAATCCAGTTTGTCTCCTGATTCTTTACCCCCTGCACTAGTCAAGCCAGATAGGTACTACAGGGTCTTAGACTCTCAAAAATTTCTTTATAAAAACCCTGCTGCTGACCCAGAAACAATTTCTCAGGGTCCCAAAGGGGTCAAGGCTTCCACTGCAAAAAACCCTGTTCCCTCTGATAGGGATTCTAGAGCACTGGATAGATGGGGGAAAAAAGTTTGCACTTCTGCTACTTTAGCTGTAAGGGCTTTAAACTGCCAGTTTCACATGCTTAAATGTCAACAATACCTAATGTCTTTGCTAAAACAGAAAATGCTTACAAGCTCAGAATGTCCTGACAATAAGGAAATGCAGGATTTATTGCATGCAGCTTAACAAGTGGGAAAGCATACTTTACAATGTGGTTTTGATTCATTAGAGGCTTCTTGCAGAGCCGCAGTTACAGGCTCTGTCATTCAAAGGCATGCTTGGTTAAAAGAACAAAGTTTACCTGATCATGTTAAAGCAAAATTATTGGATGCTCCATTACAGCATGATACTTTGTTTGGTGTTAAGGCAGAAGAGGTGTTAAAGAAAATGGAGGATAAAGCAAAATCAATGCAGACAGTAAAGGATTTCTTACAGGTTCAGCCACCTAGATTTAGCAGGAACTGGCCTTCTAAAAATTGGTCCTTTCCAGTGTCAGACAGGCCACAAAGAGGCAGATACAGATGCCCAAGAGGCAGATCTCAGCCCCAAGGCTCATACAGACCTAAACAATGGGGTGCTTCAGCCCCCAAAGGTGGAGAAGACAAATCGCAACCTTATAGGAAACAGTCTCAATGACTTCCCTCTACAAAAGCCAAGCACTTACCTTTTGAAAGCACCCTTAGGGGGAAAACTAGCACTTTTCTTACAAAATTGGCACATGATCACCCAGGACAAATGGGTACTGAATATTGTTTCTCAGGGTTACATGTTTCACTTTCACACCCTACCAAGGTCAAAAGGTATGCCAGACCTGCCACACAACCAATGGGCAGAGTCACAAAAACAAATTTCTGCTCTCATGGACATGAGAGCTATTCAAAAAGTACCACAGCAAGAACAGGGATAAGGATTTTACTCAAGACTTTTCTTGGTACCCAGAAAGGACAAAGCCTGGAGACCAATACCGGACCTGTCATTTCTAAATACTTTCCTGGATGTTCCAAAATTCAAAATGTTGACACTGCAGCAACTTCTACCCATGCTGCATGTCCCAATCAGACAATCTTGCAGAAGATACCTCAGAGTCATAGCTGGCTCAATGCATTACCAATTCTCTGCACTGCCCTTTGGCTTACCTACTGCGCCCAGGGTCTTCATAAAATGCCTGGCACCAGTAATTGTATTTTGCAGACAAAAAGGAATTCAGATATATCCCTACTTGGACGACTGCCTTATTCAAGCAGAGAGCAAGGACATTCTACTAAAGCATCTGGTGTTTGTAAAAGAATTACTAATTTGCCTAGGGTACACAGTAAATGAAAAGAAATCAAAACTAGTGCCCTCTCAAGAGATAATATTCCTGGGTGCAAGCTTAAATACAACTGCCCAGATGGCTTATCTCACGCCAGACAAGCAAAGGCAACTAACTCATTACTTTCAAATGATGGCAACAAAGACCCAGCTACCTGCAAGAAAAATTCTGCAGGCTTTGGGCTTCATGGCATCATGCATCCTGCTAATTCCATATGCAAAACTGCATATGAGGAAGCTATAATGGTATCTAAAAAGTGTTTGAACTCAACATTCCCACACAATAATAACTCTTATTCCCTGCCTGCAACAGGAGTTTCAATGGTGGGCACAGGCCTGTCACCACAACAAGGGACAGCCTTTCACTTTACCCACAGCCAGGCAGACACTAACAACAGATGCATCGGATTATGCCTTGGGGGGCACACATGGCAGGAAAATGTATTCAGGGCACGTGGCCCATGGACCAAATGCATCTTCACATCAATCAAAAAGAGATGCTAGCTGTACAGAATGCCCTGACAGCCTTCAAAGATCTACTACATCCAGGACAACTATTACTAAAAACGGACAATACTACAGATGTCCTTCAAGGATGCATCTGCAGTCCTAACATATGGGTTGTCCTGCCTCAGGCAATCTTCGATTGGCGGATTCCAAAGTCTGGGTCTGGCCTCGGCTGATGTCGCACTTCACCCAACGTCATAGCTGCTGTGGTATAAAGGCATCAGCCGACGCCATTTTCCTCCGTCTTTCTTGCAGAAGCTGTTGATTCAGAGATTTCTACGAAGACTTCTAAAAGCTAAGTACCCGTTGGGGACTCTTTCTTGCCTCAGCCGATGTCAGACAAAGTAAATAATTGTTTAACTTGTGGGAAACAAATACCTCATAAGGATTTCCACTCTTACTACCTTCCTTGTTTAGGCCCGGACCACGACGTATCAGCTTGTGTAGTCTGTGCTTCCTTCCACGTTTATTGGTCCTGCTTTTGCATACAAAATGCCGTCGGAGACTCCGACTACACAATTAGCTAAAAGCGAAGGAAAAGGACCGACAGGTTTCGGCTGAAACCACGGTTAGGCCAACCACGAGTGTCTCGGTTTAGCGAAACCGAGTCCTCGGTTCTGCGCAGGCCTCCTTCACAGAGCATAGTTGAATCGGCTACTGAAATTGCCCCTACAGAAGCTAGCACCCAGGATTTGTCAGATACTATTCCTTTAGACATAACTACCCCTGCACGTGGGACTACTAGACCCCCTGCATCTATGTCTATCAAGGCTTTTTCCAGGGCTAAAGCAGCTAAATCTTCTAAGGCCTTACCTGCTAAAACCCCCTCACACAGGTCTACCTCTAGTTCTCAAATGCTCAGCCTGGCTGAGGATCTCATTTCTTTGATCAGGGGATCCCAACCTCACCCAGACAGGGCCTCTCAACCCCCTCCAGATAAGAGGCCTAGGACTGAACCCCCGGAACCTGTTTCTACAGACTATTCCTCGGATGACTCCGATATCTCAGCCCCTCAGGAAGGCCCATACTCTCCTTATGAGGATTCCGATGCAGAAGACTCCATTCCTTCTGCTTCTCCTCCTGAAGAATTTTCTTTAAACCTTACATGCTATAAGGGAACACTTTCAATGGCAGGGCCAAGATTTTTCAGATTCAAGGAAAAGGCTAAGGACTTTCTTACACTTACCACAGCATAGGCCTTTAGCCATTCCCCCAGTACTAACAGTTGTTGATGATGCATATAATGATGCCTGTACTGCCCCTGATTCTCTTCCTCCGGCCCCTGCCAAGCCTGACAGATATTACAGGGTCCCGGACACACACTACCATTTGTATAAGGCTCCTGTTGCAGATCCTGAAACCATTTCACAGGGCCCTAAAGCTGTGGCAGCTGCTTCTGCCAAAAATCCTCTCCCTCTGAAAGGGAATCTAGAGCATTAGAGATGGGGTAAAAGGTTTATACTTCTGCTACTCTTGGGCCTTAAACTGTCAATTTCACATGATTCAGTACCAGGAATTTTTGTTAGACCAGCTAAATAAAAACTGTCCTCTCCTGAACCTATAGACCGCAAGTCCCTTCAGGATTTGGTACATAACTCTCAGCAGGTCAGTAACCATTTCTTAAAATGTGGCTATGATGCACTGGAGGCTTCCTTTAGATCAGCTATGACTGGAACAGTGATTTGAAGGCATGCCTGGTTAAAAGAACAATCCTTACCAGACCATGTTAAGTCAAAACTCCTAGATGCTCCTATGGAGAAACAAAGTTTGTTTGGCTCCCCTGCACAGGAGGTTCTAAAGAAGGTGGAGGAAAAAGCAAAATCTGTCCAAACAGTCAAGGATTTCTTACAGGTCCAACCTCCGAGGTTTAGCAGAAATTGGCCTTCGAAGAATTGGTCCTTTCCAGACACCTCCAGAGCACAGAGAGGCATAAATAGACGCCCAAGAGGCAGAGGTCAATCCAGGGGGGCCTACAGGGGACGTCAGTGGCAACCTACCAACCAGAGAAGTACTGCCACAGATTCAACTACAACTACTTCCACAGGGCAGACACAATGACTTGGCTCTGATTCCGCCTACCAGGGAACAACTGGAAGCACCCTTGGGCGGAAAACTAGCTTTATTTTCCCACAACTGGCATTACATTACAGGAGACAAATGGACTTTACAAACAATAGACAAAGGCTACAGGTTTCACTTCCACACTCTACCAAAAGAGAGGAATGCCAAACCTACCACCAAGCCAAAAACAGGCTCTAAGACAAATCAACAACTTACTAAGGATGAGAGCTATAGAAATATGGAACAAGGCCAAGGATTTTACTCCAGGCTTTTCCTTGTACCAAGAAAAGAAAATCAGTGGAGACCTATTCTCGACTTGTCCGCTCTGAACACATACCTCATTGTTCCAAAATTCAAAATGCTGACCCTCCAGCAACTTCTTCCCATGCTGGGCAAGGAGTCTTGGCTGGTGAGTCTAGATCTCAAGGAGGCATACCTGCACGTCCCTATACGACCAGATTGCAGAAGACACCTCAGATTTCTTGCAGGATCAGAGCATTATCAATTCTCAGCATTGCCCTTTGGCTTATCTACTGCGCCCAGAGTATTCACGAAATGCCTGGCATCAGTAATTGCTCATTGCAGGCTTCAGGGAATTCAAATTTACCCATACCTGGACGACTGCCTAATACAAGCGGACAACAAGGCAAAATTAACAAAAGATTTGGAAAAGGTCATACAACTGTTACAAGCCTTGGGATACACAGTCAACATGCAAAAATCAAGACTAGTACCATCCCGAAGGATAACATTCTTGGGGGCAGAACTGGATACATCAACTCAGATGGCTTTTCTCACAGAAGAAAAACAAAAGCAACTACCAGTGTATTTCATGACATTAACAACACAAACTCAGCTTACTGCAAGGAAAGTCCTGCAAGCCCTGGGTTACATGGCACCCTGCATAATATTGATTCCGCATGCCAGGCTGCATATGAGAAAGTTGCAATGGTACCTAAGGAATGTATGGTCTCAACACAAGCACAGTCTAGAAGCCCAGATTCCAATAATTCCATGCCTGAAACAAGAATTCCAGTGGTTGGGCTCAGGCCTGTCAGTTGAACAGAGGACTGCCGTTCCACAAACCTCATCCAATCCAGACCATCACCACGGACGCCTCAGACCTAGGCTGGGGGGGGGCGCACATGGTGGACAAGTGCATACAAGGCCTATGGACCCAAGACCAGCTGAATCTACACACAAATCTAAAGGAGATGCTGGCAGTTAAACTTGCAATCCAGGCATTCCGACCATTCCTTCAACAAGGTCACCTGCTGATAAGGACGGACAATACCACAGTCATGTGGTACATCAACAAACAGGGAGGTACACACTCATATCCTCTATGCCGGATGGCAATGGACCTGTGGAATATGGCCCTGAATCTCAACATTCAACTTCAGGCCAGATTTGTACCAGGGAAAGAAAATTCACTAGCAGACACCTTAAGCAGAACTACCACGGATGCTCACGAATGGATGCTGCATGCAGATATTTTCAAAACCATAATAAAGAATTGGGGACTACCAGAGATAGACCTGATCGCCTCCCCACACAACCACCAATTGAAGAAATTCTGCACAAGAGCATACCACCCACTTGCTTGGAGGGTGGACTCCCTTTCCTTCAGCTGGAAAAACCTGACAACATATGCATTCCCACCTCTTCCCTTGATGTACAAAGTCCTACTGAAGATCAAAGAGGATCAGCCAAGGGTAATCCTGATAGCTCCAGACTGGCCGAGGCAACATTGGTACCCACTACTGAGAAGCATGTCTCGGACACACGCATGGCCTCTACCTCTATGTCCCTTACTTCTAACACAGAACAACTACAAGATCCTACATCCAAACTTGAAAACACTGCAGCTAGCTGCTTGGAATATTGCATAAAACAAAATAACCCAGATTTATCTCAGAGGGTTAAGGACATTATCCTGGAGGCTCGCAGACCCTCCACAAGGAAGACTTATTCAGCCAAATGGAAAAGATACCTCATTTGGAGTGCAGCAAAGGGAGAAAATGCCTCATTGGCAAACATAGCACACATCCTGGAATACTTAGCAGAACTGTTCCACAATGGCCTGTCATACTCCTCCATTAAGATTCATGCATCAGCAATCTCAGCAGAATACAACATGGATCCTCCTGTCTTCTCTCATCCTCTACTCAGACAGTTCTTGAGAGGAATCAAAAACGTAAAGCCTCCAAGGAAACCACTTTTACCTACATGGGATCTCAACTTTGTGCTGGAAAAGTTAACACTTCCCCCTTTTGAACCAGCAGCAACAGCAGATTTACAGTTTTTGTCTTGGAAAACTGCTTTCCTGCTAGCAATCACTTCAGCAAGAAGGGTATCTGAATTACAGGCATTAATGGCAGTACAGCCCTTCCTTATCTTCCATCAGGATAGAGTGTCTCTGAGAACCAACCCTACCTTTATGCCAAAAGTGGTCTCCAGAGTATCATTGAACCAAGCAATTCATTTACCTACATTCTTCCCCAACCCACAGAACAGGGGGGAAAGTCTGCTACATACCTTGGATGTGCACAGACAATTACGCTACTATCTGGACAGAACTAAGACCAATAGAAAAACTGACCAACTTCTGGTAGCATATGCAACAGGAATGCAAGGAAAAGCAATTTCAAAACAGACAATCTCAAAATGGATAGGAAATTGCATCCGATTTTGCTACTCTTTTCATGGGAAGACAACAACTGAAAATATCAGACCTCATTCCACAAGAGCTACAGCCACCACTACAGCTTTCAGTGGCTACCAAAGACATTTTAGAAGCTGCTACTTGGAGCTCCGTGCTTACATTTGCCAAGCATTATAACCTTCCTTTATACTCCAGATCCCGAGCAGGTTTTGCAACTGCTGTGTTGCAAGGGATCTTGACTACACCATCTTTATCTTAGTGCCTCCTCCCCCAGTTTGGCTATGGTATTCTACCCATATGTTAGGACTGCAGATGCATCCTTGAAGGACATAGTACAGTTTTGTACCTACCATAAATGTAGATGTCCGATAGGCATGCATCTGCAGTCAATTACCCACCCTCCTTCCCTCTGTGGTATTCCAGGGTATCTATCCCTCTTTTAGCTAGCTGGGGGAAATTATTATGGTGTATTTGTCTTGTGTATATATATATATATATATATATATATATATATATGTATATATATATATATATATATATATATATATATATATATATATAATTTTGCTCTCTACTGTTTGGAATTATTTGCATTTATCCAAATTTAGCCTTCCTAGAGGGCACCTGGCATCTGAGGCAAGAAACACTGAGGAAAATGCCTTTATACCACAGCAGCTATGGCGTCGGGTGAAGTGCGACATCAGCCGAGGCCAGACCCAGACTTTGGAAAAGGGCTGCCTGAGGCAGGACAACCCATATGTTAGGACTGCAGATGCATGCCTATCGGACATCTACATTTATGGTAGGTACAAAACTGTACTTTATGTGGTACATAAACAAGCAAGGGGGCACACATTCCTACCCCCTCTGCAGGCAAGCCATGACTTTGTGGAACACAGCACAGACCTGTCAAGTGCATCTGCAGGCACAATTCCTGCCAGGAAAGAAAAATACTCTGGCAGACGAACTAAGCAGAAACCACATGGACCCACACGTGTGGAAACTAAATCCACAGGTCTTCAGCATGATAACAAGGAAATGGGGATGCCCAGACATAGATCTCTTTGCCTCCCCTCACAACTACCAACTACAGAGATTCTGCACAAGGACTTATCACTCACAAGCATGGAAAGTGGATGCTTTATCTTTTAGCTGGAAAACTCTAACAGTTTATGCCTTTCCTCCTCTACCTCTCACTCCCAAGGTGCTCCTAAAAGTCAGACAAGAGAAGCCAAAAATGATTTTGATTGCCCCAGACTGGCCACGCCAGCACTGGTACCCAGTCCTAAAGAGCTTGTCTCAAGGCCCAGCCTGGACTTTACCTCTAATTCCTCAACTTCTGACTCAACAAAACAATCCGATCCTGAACAGCCAACTCAGAACCTTAATTCTGGCTGCATGGCGGATAATATAGCCACTCAGAACACACCTGTCTCTAAAGCTGTTATGGATGTCATTTTGGAAGCCAGGAGGCCCAGCACCAGGAAATCTTATGCAGAAAAATGGAAGAGATTCTGTGCTTGGAACCAGGCACAAGGACTTGAACCACTTGTTCCAAATATTCCTCAGATTTTACAATACCTAGATGCTGGACAAAGGCCTATCCTTCTCATCAATTAAGATCCATGCCTCTGCCATTTCAGCTCATTACAATACGGAACCTCCTATTTTCTCTCATCCACTGCTAAGACAGTACCTCAGAGGGGCAAAAAAACATGCCCCCCCCCCCAAGGAGAGCACCGATACCTACATGGGACCTCAACTTTGTTTTAGAAAAGCTCACACTGCCTCCTTTTGAGCCAGCCAATACAGCTGACCTAAAATTCTTATCATGGAAAACTGCTCTGCTCCTAGCAATAACTTCAGCAAGAAGAGTCTCAGAGTTACAGGCATTAATGGCAGTGGAACCTTTTATCATTTTTCATCCGGACAGGGTTTCTCTAAGGACAAACCCAACATTTATGGCAAAGATAGTATCCAGTGTGGCTCCTAACCAAACCATTCATTTGCCAACATTTTATCCAAATCCCCAGAATAAAGGGGAGAGACTTCTGCACTCTTTGGACATACACAGGCAGCTACGCTTCTACTTGGACAAAACAAAAGCTTTCAGAAAAACTGAGCAACTGTTTGTAGCATATGCTGCAGGATCACAAGGAAAGGCTATCTCAAAGCAGGCTATTTTATTCGTTTTTGCTATGCACAGCATGGCAAGTCAGTACCTTAGAATATTAGGCCACATTCCACCAGGGCAGCAGCCAATTCAGCAGCCTTTCTCAGAGGAGTGCCAACCAAGGAAATTTTGGAGGCTGCAACTTGGAGTTCAGTGCACACTTTTACCAAACATTACCACTTACCTCTTTACTCTAAATCCAGAGCAGGCTTTGCCACTGCAGTTCTGCAGGGCCTCATAGCCACTCCTAATCCTATTTAGACCCAGCCGCCCTACCTCAGCTTTGGGATTCAACCCAAGTGTAATGACTGCAACAGTGCACGATGAACATAGTACAGTTGTGTACCTACCATAAATGTAGATGTTCGAGTGTATTCACTGTTGTAGTCCAGGTTACCCACCCTCCATCCCCCTTTCTTTGCTGGGACTTATCTATACTTCTCTATCCTATACAACCTATGTGGTGTATTTGCTTGTAGATGAAGGTATTGTTTTTATTTTACTGTATGTTTTTTATAAGCAATATGTATTGCCTACCTTCTTGGGGGCACCTGACATCTGAGGCAAGAAAAACTGAAGAAAATGGTGTTGGCTGCATCTTATATACCCCTGGCGCACTGACGTCAGGGAAGAGGCGACAGCAACAGACGCCAGACCAGGACTTTGGAATTCAGGCCGACTGAGGGTAGCCTGCCAGTAGGATGACCCAAGTGTAATGACTGCAACAGTGAATACACTCGAACATCTACATTTATGGTAGGTACACAGCTGTACTTTATCCATAGATATTCTTGGCTGAGATTCCAATCTCTGCCACATATTGTTAAGTTCAGAATTTGTTGATTGATCTCTCCTCCTTTTCAGGAGAAAGTAGAAAAAAAGAAGAAAAATGTGAGAGGGCCAAAACGACCAGTTCATCCTCCACTTTGAAGGTACAGTTGAAACTACCCTACAAAACAATATTATTCTTATAGGAAGCAGTATGAGGATGATCATATTAGATAGAAGAAAGTTTTGAGAACAAGCAAGCTTGATAAGTGGCCTAGGCAGGGACAAAATGGATTAAGGGAATGGGAGTTTATGTCTCTTTCCTTGCAAAATGGTAGTGGGGTAATAGACAGTACTAACTATACATGTTCTTCGTGTTTCACTGTTGCAGACATCACGTTTGGGTTATCCTTGCCAGGGTAGTCCTCGGCCGGCCCGAGTACCAGAGGCTTAGTATTTCTGCATTGGTTGCTGTTGCTTCTGCTTCAGGACTGACATCAGGTCGTCAGTAGTATGAAGTAAGGCAGTTGACACCATTACACCAGTCTTTCTTGCATCGGAGCCCGAAGCAGAAGCAGTTCGCATGAGTACAGGTTGGCTGCTACCAGAGTTTCGTCTTCCGAATTGATAGCTGTATATCTTAGTGTTGACCTCAGTTGTAGTGAAGGCCTTGTCTGTTTTCTTAGTGGCAGTAAGGTTTCAGAACTGGTTTAATCCGGCCAAAAGTATTCCTGCATCTGTATTGTTTGGATTCTGTCCTGTGTTTTAAATCAGATATACCTGTTGCTCAGGTTGCTGCAGAGAGATTTGACCTACTGTCAGCTGTGATATTGAGAAAAGATGTGTTTATTCTCATTTTTTTGTCTGCATTTTGATTATAATCTCTGTAATCTGTACAACTGTACTTATTCTTCTTCTTGTTTGTCTCCACCCACCCTCCTTGTTCTTGTCTTGGTGTTAGTGGCTCTGGAATTGCCCACCCGTCCTGTAAGTCTGTATTTGAACATTCCTCCTGAGTCCATCTCATTTGCTCACTTAACTGAATACAGTGAGATCATAATCTAGTCTAGTGTTCACTCTACATAATACAGACAGAAGATTTGAGAAGGCCATCCCACTTACGTTCTTTCTCCCGCTCTCCTTGCACTTTACCAAAAAAAAAATTAATCTGCTTTTACTGTATTTCAGTTTCCTCCTACTTTATTTTGCTTTTGCCTCTTCTTAAAAGTACTCAGTTTTATTTATTCTGCTGCACTTATTGCTGCTTGGTAGTAGCTTGATTAAATTGTAACTGTTATTCTAAGTCTTTTGGTTTAAGCACTTGGACTTCATACCAGTTGTTTTACTTTAAGAAGGTTTGTGGTCTGCACTTTTGTGGCAGGACAGGTAGCTTACATCCTTCTAAGCTGGGAATTGCTGATTGAAAGCTCAGTATCTGCTATTCTAAAAGTGCATTAGTTCTGGTTTAAGCACTTGGGCTTCAGGCCAGTTATTCTACATTAAGAAGATTTGTGGTCTGCACTCTTGTGGGAGGGGAGGCTGGATTCTGCCCTTCTGAGCTGGGAATTTCTGGTCACAGGCTTATTGTGCCTGCTTATTCGAGCTGTTTCTTTCTGAAATTGGTGCGCCTTGTTGCTGTACCATAGGAGGACCAGATTCAGGCCTGCTGAATCTAGCTTTATTTGTATAACTTGAGCACTGATCCAGGCCATCCTTTTTGGAGAAGGTTCCCCTGCAGCCTATTAGCGGGAGTGTGCAGTTAGTACTTGTCTGATTGAAGACTGCTGGAACAGGGCTCAGTTTTGATTTTTTTTCTGGTTAATTGGGTAACTTGTTTAAATCAGATTGTTCATTTTCTATTATTTTATATATATAAAAAAATGCACTTTATTCATCTATTTTTACTGTATTTGTGTTTCTTCCTACTTTATTACTAGGGGTATTGACTGCAACTCTGAACTGAGATATATAACAATAAGCATCTTTTTATGCGTATTTAAAGTGTTTTTTAATTGTATCTGCTTTATATATATATATATATATATATATATATATATATACATGTACTTGTTTCCCGCCTTTCTAAGCTAGTATAGTCCAGTTTTCAGGTTAGTGCTGAATTCAGGGCTGTGTTACAAATCTCTGTGTTTGCCCATACCTTACTTAGGTAGAAGGAAGCTTCTCTGTTCACCTGTGAACGAGGGGAGCTATGAGCAGCCTGTCTGTCCCTGGAGGAGTGATTTGGGCTAATTTCTATCTCTTTCATTTTCCTGCTATAAAACCACATTTGCCCAGTTTGGCGTGCCAGGCAGCGCTGGTTATCTAGGGTATATATCTAGTCCCGGCTCCACAAAGTCTTCTCTTCAATTTTTCCCTTGGAAGTAGACAAACTTTCAACTTAAGCACTCAAGCCATTCATTTCCCAGCTGGCACTTGCTCAAAACCCATAGCAATCTCTTATAAACCGTAGCACTACAGAAGGACAAGACTCTCTATTCGACCTTACCCAGTCATTCAGTAAAACCGTTTACTGTACCTATCCAGGCATGTCCAAAGGGCAGTTTCAGGTGTACTCTTCAGTCCAACTGGTGCATCTGGGTATTTTGAGGCAATGTTACAACTGCCTCTTGTATACAGACAACCCTCTCCTCCTACCACCAAACACCAATACATGTGAGGGATGCAATTATACAGCCAAACTGGAGGCTAAGCTCTCTCAACCCAAGACTGGATCAGACAGTCAAGAGGAGAAGGGAAATACTGGCATCACACCACCAGTCTCGCATAGACCCATTAAACCAGCACTGGCAAAAAACACACGTAATTACGCAAAAACGTACTCGGAGGCTGTAAATAAAAATCTGAGCAACAGAGCCCTCCAAAGCCGACATCCAAGCAACCTCCACCCCCTCAACGGAAAGCATGAAACACATACTTCACAAAACCAGTGTGCCACGCAATCACAGCCCTCAAGGCAAAATAACATACCCAACATACTAGTAATAGGTGACTCTATAGTCAGGCACACTGATGTCCCACTCAGTAGGCTGAATAAAGAGAAGGCTACTGTTAGCTGCCTGTCGGGTGCCAGGATCTGCCACGTAACACAAGCACTCAAGTCACTCCAGAACAAGTACAAATACGACTCTGTCATTGTTCATGCTGGTGTGAATTACCTGAGCCGTACCTCCCTGGACTACATGAAAAGAGACATGGAAGAGCTCTCTGATCACGTAGCCCAGGCCGGTATGACCCTGACCCTGAGTAGCATCCTGCCTTCACCAAGAATTATACCACAGTATAAAGAAAAAATTATCAATTTTAAAAATTGGCTAAGTTTCTGGTGTCATTCAAAGAGGATCCAGTGTCTGTCTGCCTGGGATGACATGCTCAACAAGCCACGCTGCTTCGCTAGAGACAGCTTGCACCTGTCACTCTTAAGCTTTCGAATACTGCCCAAGGCTCTTGCCACCCCCATAGTGCCTTTTTTAGGCAAGGCTCAAAAGACAAACCCACCACCGTAAATAGCACAAGTAACAAAAATCTGTGGGTAATACTACTCAATGCCAGAAGTCTAAACCTCAAAATGCATGCACTTGAGGCACTCCTCAGTATGGAGAAAATTGATATATGTGCAGTAACAGAAACCTGGTTTAAGGCTCCAGAGAGCACCCCAGCACTACCAGGCTACAGCTCATACCATACATTTCGGCCACAGAACCCGGACCGAAATACAAGAGGCAGGGGAGTATCCATATTCATCAAGGATACCCACACCTCCAGGTTAGTTGCACAGCACGATGCTTCAGAGATTATCCACGTGCAGCTAACAACGGGCAAAACTGCAGTTCAAATTATACCTTGCTACAGATCACCCACCATATCCCAGGACCCCCATTCCGCATTTCTGGGAACACTGGGTAACATAAAGGTCCTACCAAACACCCTAATATTGGGTGATTTCAACTACCCAAACATTAACTGGAACTACTCAAGTACCAACTCTTTTGCCCAACATTTAGTAGAATTTATAAACTAACGCCCTGGAACAACTGATCAAAACTCCCACCAGAGGTGACAACATATTGGACCTGGTCATCAACATGGGCGACCGGTGTTGTACACCGGAGGTCAACCCCTCACTGTTTAGATCTGACCATAAACAAATCACTTTGAATATCCACAATCTGCCCCCACCCCCGGACAAGGAAACCACAGTGAAAAACATTTCAAAAGCAAACTTCTCGTGATTTAAGACGGAGGTGGAAAGTTTCAAATCCCCCATGCTAAAGGATAACTCTGTCCAAGCTGCTAAGTCCTTTACTAATGCATTCTACGGGCACCTACAAGAATGCATGGATCGTGTTATCCCAGGCAAAACCAAGACTCACTCCTCCAAGAAAAGGAAACCAGTGTGGTGGACCCCTGCCATAAACAAGCTATACAATAGTAGGAGGAAACTAGTACAGAAAAGAGTAAAATCCCAAGAAGGGAAGACATCCCTGATTAGTATCAGCAAGAAACTACGATCCCGCATAAAATCGTCCAAGGCGAGCTTTGAAAGGAAACTTGTCAAGGACTCCAAAGATAACCACAAGGCATTCTTTAGCTATGTCAAGAATCTAGGTGGCAATGCTTAGATCTGCTCAGAGTTAGTGCAGAATGGCACAAAATACACTGAACTAACTGATATTGCCAACATCCGGGCAGACAGGTTCAGTGCAAACTTCACCCCCTTCTCACCCTCCAAAGGGCCCATAACCATGCCAGAAGAATGTAGAGCCCCTGAAATCACAGACACTCAGGTTAAAATAGCCCTCTAAAGCCAAAAACACAGCATCAATGGGACCGGACAGTGTCCCAGGCTGCGTCCTACATGAGCTGAAAGACTAACTAACCCCTCACCTAAATACACTGTTCAAACTCAGCCTCACCACAGGGTACATACCCATAGAGTGGTGCACAGCAACGGTTATTCCGCTCCACAAAGGTGGAGCCACAGCAGAGCCCGGGAACTATCGCCCTATAAGCCTGACTAGCTTGGTCTGCAAGGCTATGGAGCGCATCATCATGGAACTCATTAACAGCGACATTGGGAACCTCCAAACACTGTACCCTACCCAGTTCGACTTTGTTAAGGGCAGATCATGCCTCCTAAACCTGGTGGACTTCTTTGAGACAGTTACAAGGCTATAGATGAGGGAAAGGTGGTACACACAGCCTACCTAGACCTCGCAAAAGCCTTCAACACCATTCCCCATTCTGGTATTATAGACGAGCTCACCAGCCTGAACATAAACCCCTATGTCACAAGATGGGTTGCCAGTTGGCTCAAGGACAGAACCCACATGGTGAGAGTTGTGGGAGCTAGGTCTGACCCTAAACCGGTTACAAGTTGCCTTCCCCAGGGCTCAGTCCTAGGACCCCTCCTGTTCGGCATATACTTCTCAGAGGTACAGACAAGCACAGGAGGACTATGGCTGACCAAGTTCACAGATTACTGCAAACTAGGGGCTATAATTGACTCACTGGCTGAAACAGACATCCTACAAAGGGGTGTCACTGAGACGGATATCTGGTGTGACATCATGGCTTCAAGCTAAATGCCAAAAAATGCATAGTTAATCCCTTTGGAAATAACAAAGTGCCCACAAACTACCGCATAGATGGTAGTCCCCTAAATACGGAAAAAGTAATAAGGGATCTGGGGACCAAAGTAGATAGTAATCTCTCCTTTGATAATCACATTGCGAAAGTGGTTAGAAAACCCATCTATGTGGCCCACCTAATCACAAAAGGGTTTGCATCCAGATCAAAAGAGGTCATTGTGCCCCTGTACTCATCACTCATCAGACCCATCATATAGTAAAACGCCCCATTTGGGATGTACCTTACAAGACACTTGCAACAGCTGGAAAGACTACAGAAGTACCTCACCAAGAGGATCATTGGCCTCAAAGAGATGCCCTATGCAGCTCGACTGAAGAAACTCCAGCTGTACTCTGTTGCATACCGTCTGCTCAGAGGTGATCTCTGCCTGACATATAAGGTCATGTCCAACCCAGAATTGGTGGACATGCTCCACCTAAAGAAAATCTTATCCCCTCGAGGCACACACTCAAGGGATCTAAACCTCACCACAACAATAAATAGGACGTGCTGGAGGGATAGAGTCCTGTCCCAGAGAATTCCCATGCTTTGGAACAAGATTCCAATCTACATTAGGCAGAGCTCCTCACTAGCACTCTTCAAGAGAAACCTTGACGAGTGGATGGGAAACAGAAAGTTTACCCCGGGGATCACTTCAGTGGCTGTGCTGGACAGAGGCAGCAAAAGCCAACATATTCTGGCTAGGCTTATAAATGCCTTCGGGTAGATAGCCTAGTACCTACCTATGAACTTATGAACCTATAAGTCTTCTAACGCTAAGTACCCTGTTGCGGATCCTTTTGTCTTGCACTAACCGATGTTAGAAAAAGTTAACAATTGTCTTGCCTGTGGAAAGCAAATACCACATCGAAACTTTCATTCTTATTGCATCATTTGCTTAGGCCCAGACCACGACATTCCCCGCTGTCGAATCTGTGCTATGTTCAACACCAGAACTATACATTGTCGGGCCCTTATTGCAGCTAGATATTTTCACTTACAGTCATCTAATTCCGATATGTCTTTGGTAAGCCATCCAACAGCAGATCTTCTGAAAAAATGTAAAGATAAAGACAGAGGCAGATCGCACAGGTCCTCCGGTAAGTGAGGTGCTTTTGCAGCCCCTGATGCCCGCGTCTGTGGATTCACAGGCTGCTACCAAGTCCCTTTCGGAGTCCGGTATGCTGCAAAACTCTTGTTTGACTAAGGATCCTGCGGTTGTCTCTCTCTTGGATGGGTCCGGAGCCACTGAGCAGGCACTGGCTTCCGAGGAAGTCCTTCGCACTACTGATTCTCGACACAAACCGAAGACTTCTTTCGCGTCTACCATTATTTCAAAAACTATAGAGTTTTTTGGGCCCAGGGTACGAACCACATTCAAAAACTGACAACCCAATCTCAGGCACCTGCTTCCTTGCCTCAGTCTCAAATACTTAAAATGGCAGAAGACCTTATCATGCTGCTCAGGGGAAGCCAATCTACCTCTTCCAAAAGAAAAAGAGATCTGTCTCCTGTGGTTTTGTCTGAACAGGAGTCTGATGACTCTGATGCATCTGAATATGAAGACATGCAACCCCTCTCTGCTTATGAGGATTCTGATGCAGAGGATTCCATTCCTTCAACCTCTCCCCCAGAGGACTTTTCCTTTGGGGAAACCCTTCATACCTTAAGGGAGCATTTCCAATGGGGAAATTCAGGACTACCCTCATTCTAAAAAGAGACTCAGGGAATTCTTAGATCTTCCACAGCACAGACCCCTGGCCATTCCTCCAGTCCTGGATGTTGTGGAGGATGTTTTCCTGGAATCCACTCTTGACTCCTGACAATCCTCCCTCCTGCACCCAGAAAACCAGACAGGTATTACAGAGTCCCTGACTCGCACAGATTTCGTTAAAAAATCCTACTGCTGACCCTGAGGTAATTTCTCAAGGGCCTAAAGGAATTAAAGCAACCTCTGCTAAGAATCCCACCCCCTCAGATAGGGATTCCTGAGCACTAGACAGATGGGGTAAAAAAGTATACACCTCTGCTACTTTTGCTATCAGAGCACTAAATTGCCAGTTCCATATGCTAAAATTTCAGCAACATAGCCTGGAACTCCTCAAATAAAAAATCTTCCTTTCCTGCTTGTGCAGAATCTAAAGAGTTACAAGCGTTACTGCATTCTGCAAGTCAAGTAACTGCACACACCTTGCACTGTGGTTTTGACGCCCTAGAAGCTTCTTGCAGGGCAGCAGTCACCAATTCTGTCCTTAGGCATGCGTGGCTTAAGGAACAGCCCTTGCCAGACCATATTAAATCTAAATTGTTGGATGCCCCCTTGCACAAAGATAACTTATTTGGCACTAAGGCAGAAGAGGTCTTAAAAAAGATGGGAGACAGAGCAAAATCTATGCAGACAGTTATGGATTTCTTACAGGTCTATTCACCCAGGTTCAGCAGGCATTGTCCCTCCAAGCACTTTTCTGCTCCCACTAGGTCAGTTCAGCCCAGACCCTGGGGGAAGCAGACCCCCCCCCCAGACAGCAGCCACAGGGAATGCAGAGATCTAAACAGTGGACTTCCTTCACTTCAGAAACAGGGAGTTCTAAGCCACCCCCTTATGGTAAGAACTCACAGTGACTCTCCTCCCCCACCCTCTCCTGCTGCCCACCTTCACTTACCCCTAGGAGGAAAACTGTCCTTTCACGCAAGCACTTGGGCCACCATTACCAACGACTGCTGGGTTCTCAACATAGTGTCCCAGGGATACAAATTTTTTTTCCACACCCTTCCAACTCAAAAAGGGTTCCCAGACCCTACCTCCAAACAAGTGGGCAGAAGCGCAAAAGCAAGTCCTTTCCCTGCTCTACATTCCTGCAGAACAGAAAGGCCAAGGTTTCTACTCCAGACTTTTTCTGGTACTCAGGGAAGAGGGCACCTGGCACCCCATCCTCAATCTATCAATTCTAAACACCTTCCTGGTGATACCAAAATTCAAAATGTTCACCCTCCAGCAACTGCTCTCTAAGGATACTTGGCTAGCCACCCTAGACCTAAAAGAGGCCTTCCTCCACATTCCTATCAGGGGAATCATGCAGGAACTATCTCCGTTTCAGGGCAGGATCTCTGAACTTTGTTCTCTGCACTTCCCTTTGACTTATCTACTGCTCCCAGAGTTTTCTCAAAATGCCTGGCTCCGGGCATTTTCTTTTGCAGACAAAGGAATATCCAGATTTACCCATACTTAGACAACTGCCTAACTCAGGCAGATAGCCAGGAAAAGCTGCTCAAGCACCTGGCCTTTGTAAAGTCCCTACTAACCTCCCTAGGGTACACAACAAAAAAAATCCAAACAGGTACCCACCCAAACGATTATATTCCTGGGAGCAAGCCTGGGCACAGCATCCCAGATAGTATTCCTTACACCAGAATAGCAAACTTTCCTGACAGCATACTT
This sequence comes from Protopterus annectens, assembly GCF_019279795.1. Classification (NCBI taxonomy): domain Eukaryota; kingdom Metazoa; phylum Chordata; order Ceratodontiformes; family Protopteridae; genus Protopterus; species Protopterus annectens. The sequence goes on along the minus strand of NC_056747.1, from coordinate 242,993,024 downwards.
CTCTCAACTAGCCACCAGACCCAAGCTATCTGCAAGGAAAATCCTGCAAGCTCTGGGGTTCATGGCATCTTGAATTCTACTCATGCCATATGCCAGACTGCATATGAAGAAACTTCCGTGGTACCTAAAAAGCCTTTGGTGTCAACACTGTCAAGACCTGGAGACTTATACCCGTAATACCTTGCCTCAGAAAAGATTTCCTTTGGTGGGCAACAGCATGCTCCCACAACAAGGGACTACCTTTCTCACCATCTCCCCGCTGCCCAAACCCTCAGCACAGACACATTTGACTATGCCTGGACGCACACCTGGACAGCAGGTGCATACACGGCCAATGGAGCCCACAGCAAATCCATCTGCACATTAGCCAAAAAGAGATGATAGCTGTCCAGCATGCTTTGTCAGCTTTCAAGCCCTTCTCTCCTCAGGGGCTCTCCTGATCAAAACAGACAACACCACTGTGATGTAGTAGATCAGCAAGCAGGGAGGGACTCACTGCTACTCTCTATGCAGGCTGGCCATGACTCTTTGGCACACAGCCTCTGCCATGCAACTCCACCTGTTAGCACAATTCCTACCAGGTTCTCTAAACTCTCTGGCAGACCACTTAAACAGAAATTTTCTGGACCCACACGAGTGGCAGCTTGACAAAAGAACATTCACCCTAATAACTCTGAAATGGGGCACCCCAAAGGTCGACCTCTTTGCCTCCCACACCAACCATCAGCTCAGCAATTTCTGCACCAGGGAGCATCACTGCATGGCTTGGAAAGTGGATGCCCTGTCCTTCCCCTAGGTCAGTCTATCAGTCTCTGCCTTTCCTCCACTACCTCTCATCCTAAGGGTACTGCTCAAAATAAAGGAGGAAAAACCAAGGACAATTCTTATTGCTCCAGACTGGCCTCACCAGCACTGGTACCCCTTGCTGCACAGCCTGTCCCCACTGCCACCATGACATCTCACTCAGATTCCAACCCTCCTGACCCAGAGAGAAGGAGAATTCATACATCCCCAATCGCAGACCCTCAATTTGGCAGCTTGGCTTATTCCCTAACCTCCGATCAATCTGCCAACCTCAGTAAACAGGTTCTAGATGTCATATGTGAGGCCAGATGCCCTAGCACTAGAAAGTGTTATGCTGACAAATGGAAAAGGTTCTGCATTTGGATTCAGGCTAAGGGAGCCAATATGGCACAGCCGTCCCTCCCTCTTATCCTGGATTACTTAGCTGACCTGCTACACAGTGGTCTCTCTTTTTCGTCTATTAAAATTCATGCCTCTGCTATCTCAGCTCATTTCCCCACTGAGCAGCCCATTTTCTCACACTCTCTGATCAAACAGTTCCTAAGCGGGGCTAGCAACTTGAGGTCACCCAGAAGAGCACCAACCCCAGCTTGGGACCCTAACTTTGTGTTGGAAAAGCTCACCCTACCCCCTTTCGAACCAGCCTCTTCAGCAGAGCTAAAAATGATCTCCTGGAAAACAGCTTTTCTTCTGGCCATCATTTTAGCCAGAAGGGTCTGCGAATTGCAAGCACTCATGGCTGTGGAACCCTTCATCATTTTCCATGCTGACAGGGTATCCATCAGGACTAACCCATCCTTCATGCCCAAGGTGGTGTCCAGTGTGGCTCTCAACCAATCCATTCATTTGCCCACCTTTTTCCCTAACCCACAGAACAAAGGGCAAAGGAACCTGTACTCTCTAAATGTGCACAGACAGCTCAGATTCTATCTAGAGAGGACTAAATCCTTAAAGTCTGATCAGTTGCTGGTTAGCTTTGCTCCAGGGGCAGAGGGCAAAGTCATCTCCAAACAAACCATTTCCAAATGGATAGCACACTGCATCCATTTCTGCTACAAGCAACGCGGAAAGCCTCCCCCCAAGGGGGTCAGGACTCACTCCACCAGAGAAGCCTCCACCTCTGCAGCTTTCTTCAGAGGAGTCCCCACCAGGGACATCCTGGAGGCTGCCACCTGGACATCTGTTCGCACCTTTACCAAACATTGCCACCTGCCTATCTTCTCCAAATCCAGGGCAGGGTTTCCCTCTACAGTCTTGCAAGGCATCCTAGCCAGCCCCTAGTTTCATTGACTGTGTCCACCCATTTCCTCAGCGTTGGGAATCAACCCAAATGTGATGACTGCAACAGTGAAACACGAAGAGCATAGTACAGTTGTGTACACTTACCATAAATATAGATGTTCGAGTGTATTCACTGTTGCAGTCCTGGTTTCCCTCCCTCCCTCCACCCCTCTTCTTTCTTCTCTTTCCTTACAAGGGACATATTGGTATTTTCTTCTACTGGTGGGGTCTTCTACCAGAACGTGGCTCCCACGTGGGGGCTCCTGACAGGTTAGGGCAAGAAAAACTGATGCAATTGCGTCGGCTGCCTTACTTTATACTACTGACAACCTGAAGTCAGTCCTGAAGCAACAGCAACCGATGCAGAAATACTAAGCCTCTGGTATTTGGGCCGGCCTAGGGCTACCCTGGCAGGGATCACCCAAATGTGATGACTACAACAGTGAATTCTATCGAACATTTATATTTATGGTAAGTGTACACAACTGTACTTTCCTGCTCCTCTTTCCACCTTCATCCCCCACTTGTCCTTGGAGGGAAGGTTGCTTATGTAAAAGCAAAATTAATCATCATAATGACAGCCTAGTGTGTAAGGTAGATGATTTCTTCTAGTTGCAGACTAGAAATGGAGTATTTTCTTCCTTCCTAAGAATGCTTCCTTTCTGTCTTGTCTCTCCAGGGCATGTGGAGGTGTGAGACATTCAGTTCTGTCTCAGCTTTTGCAATGTTGGGTCATGTGGAGAAACAGAGAATATGTTTTTATTCCAGACTGTTCCTGGTACTAAAAAGGATGGCCCTTGGAGCCAATACTAGATCTCTGTAGGTTTAAAAATGTCTAAAGTAGTCAGACTCAAGGTGCAAACCTCTGCAAACACCAATGGTGTACTTGATCACCTTTGATCTGAAGGGTATTTACCTGTACATTTCCATCTGCAAAGACCACTGACAGTTCCTGAAGTTAACAGATGGAAGTGAGCATTTTCAGTTCACCTCCCTCCTTGCCATCTGGTTATTCCAGCACATCTAAAATGTTTAACAGATGCTTAGCACCAATGTTTTTCCACCTCAGAACTCTAGGAATCAAAATTTACTCTTGTCTGGGCAACTTTTTTATCCTGGCCACTACAGAGGAGTAGATGGAAAGGGTTCTAGGGCACCGTATTTTGCCTAATGAACTTGGTTTTCTTCAGCTTGCCAGACTTGATCTAAGCAGTGAGGACAATTGGAGATTTTCCTGTAGCCATAGTGGATACATAATGAACGGATTTCTGCCCAGTGTTATAGAGCCAGACAGTTTGGGCCATTCTCATCAGTCCTAGGGGACTGCCATGTCAGCTCAGACATTTCTTTGTACATGAGGAAGGAGCTGTGATATCTCAGAATTTACGGCAGCTGTACAGTCATCTCTTAAGCCAGGCATTGCTGCTAATAACCATATCAAGATGGAGTTCAGATGGTGGTCTCAACAAGTGTTATGCAAGCAAGGTGACACAGTTTTAACTTTGCAGAGTACAGACCTAGCCTGGGGGTGATCCACATGGTTCACCAAATAGTACAAGGAGGTTGAGGACCCGCATGGCGAAGAGGCATATCAGCTGGAAAGAGATAATGGCCCTGATTCTATCCTTTTGAACTTTCAATACAGTGTGGCAGCCAGGCAGTATTAAAACGTGGTTGAAAACAAGACACCCCAGTGATGTGATACATCTCAAACTTGGAGGTACTTGTTTGTACATCTGTCCAGACTGCCAGTTATAACCGGTGCAGTTTCTTGTAACTAGGCTAATTTCCAGTTATCCTAGTAACTGTACTTGGTGGCAGGCAGACTAAGTGCGAGTCCAAAGGTTATGAAAGGAAGCCAAGTATCAAGTTATTTCAAAACATACTGTAGTGATGCAGATCCCCCTTAATCTGTTTTCTTAAGTAATTTTGCATCTTAAAAAAATTGTGCCAACTACTCAAGCAAATGAGCAAAGAGTAGTGAACCCTTTCTCTGCACCCTGAGTGGGAGCTCCTATAAGCCGTCTCTTCCATTCCTGTAGTCCCAAGAGTTTAGCAGAAGGCAGGAAGAGTGAGTATGTGGACCAAGGCAGCCATCGTTTTCATGACTCGTCCATCTGAGCAATGAAGAGCTGCTATAGTTGCATATGTGCATTCTCCTTAATCTGAAGGAAGTGACATTGGTACAGTCAGGCCTAAGTAGCCATAGGCTGGTAACACAAATACTATCAGCCAAATACCTTTCAACTGATCATCTGTAAGAATAGGTGAATTAAGTTGTACATGAGGCTAGAAAGCCTAGCTTTAGAAAATGTCATTTGGCCAACTGTAGTTCTAGGAGGGTTGAGGCTACAGAACCAGCAGTTTTAAAGTGTCTTGCAGAACATTTATACAGTGGGCTGTCTCTTATCGTGTGCCTTTCTACCTTTATAGCAGGGTTTTCAGTCCCCCTTTGTCTGTCCACTCCATGATGTAACAGTTTCTAAAATGGGTCCTTTATCTGAAGCTTCAAAGGAAACCTGCATTGCCTCCATGCCACTTAATTTTTCTGATGTAGAAACTAATCCTAGCACCTTTTGGTCCTAGTACTTTTGCAGTATGCATGTTCATGTCCCAAAGGTCACCCTTTTGGTGGTTGTTACTTCAGCCAGGAAGATACAATCTCCAAACCTTCATGTGTAGAGAGTTGTATACTGTGTTAAATAAAGACGGTATAAACCTTAGAACTATTTCTGCATTCTTTCCAAAGATGTTATCACAAAAGGCATTCAGTCAGACCATGCAGTTACTGTTTTTCTCTCAACCCCAAGAACAAGGGACTAAAGATACTGAACTTTGTGGATGTGCACAGGCAGCTCAGATGTTACATAGCAAGTGTAAAAGGAGACATTATTCAATTGGCTGGCTGATAGCATTGCCTTCTGTTATGAGGCAAGTGGTAAAACTGTGGAAGACCCCATTCCGCTTAGGACAGCAACCATGTCATCATTTTTACTCAGAAATGCCTCTTCTCAGAGTCCCTTGCAAGCTGCACCTGGACTACTGTGCCAGTTTTCTCTGGACATTATAAGCTAAATATCAAGTGCAGAAGCAGGGTAGGTTTTTGCATTGCAGTCTTGCAGGTCATGCTGCAACTGCTACTTCCCTAGAGGCATATTTAATACTTTACTGTAGATAATATTCAGACTGCGGCAGTGATTCTTAAGATGAATGTAGTATAATTGTCCAAGGGCACTCAACTTAACAGTGGATGTTTGAACATAAGATCACTGCTTCAGCATTCTCTGCCACCTTCCTTCTCTCCCACATCTTGAGTAGCCAGGGCAGTGGAGGTGGAAAGAGAACCAATAGCCTTTGTTAAAAAAGGGGAGAGGGCTATATTCATATTAGTTCTACTCACTTTGTTTCGTTTTATAGGTTCATAGGTTCATACTAGGCTATCTGCCCTAGGGCATTTATAAGCCTAGCCAGAGTGTGTTTGGCTTTCACCACCCATTTTAAATTAATTTTGCTATGCCCTTTTTCGAGGTTAATATACTGTGCCTCTGTCTAACAGTGACACAGAAGTGATACCCGGGTAAACCTACAATCTCCCATCCACTCATCAAGATTCCTCTTGAAGAGAGTCAGTGAGGGACTCTGCCTAACCTGGACTGGGATTTTATTCCAGAGTGAAGGGAGCCGCTGGGTTATGAATCTGTCCCTCCAGCATGTCCTGTTTATTTCAGCGCTGAGGTTCAAGTCTCTCGAGCGCATAGCTCGACAGGATTTGTATTTTCTGAGGTGCAGCATGTCCATTAATTCCGGCTTGGACATGGCTTTATACGTCAGGCACAGATCGCCTCTGAGCAGGTGGTATGCCACTGAGTAGAGCTGGAGTTTCTTTAACCGGGTAGCATATGGCATCTGTTTGAGCCCTTTGATCCTCTTGGTGAGGTACTTTTGGGGTCTTTCCAGTTGCTGCAGGTGTCTGGTAAGGTACATCCCAAAAGGGGCATTGTACTCAATTATGGGCCTGATGAAGGATGAGTAAAGAGGCACAATGACCTTCCCCCTGATCTAGATGTGAATCCCTTCATGATTGGGTGGGCTATATAAAATGTTTTTCTAACCACTTTGGCCACGTGGTTTTCAAATGAGAGATTGCTATCAACTTGGGTCCCCAGGTCCCTAATTACTTCTTCCGTACTTAATGGATTACCACCTATGTGGTAATTTGTGGGCACTTTGTTTTTGCCAAAGGGGATGACTATACACTGGCTCTGGCACCAGTTGTCTGTTTCTATGAGGCCCTTTTGTAGGATGCTTGTGTCGGCTGGAGAGTCTGTTATGGCACCTAGTTTGCAGTCATCTGCGAACTTGGTCAGCCACAGTCCTTCCATGTTGGCCTGTACCTCCGAGAAATATATACCGAACAAGAGAGGTCCCAGGACTGAGCCTTGTGGGATGCCACTTGTAACTGGTTTGGAGTCTGACATGGCTCCAGCAATTCTAACCATGTGGGTTCTGTCTTTGAGCCAGTTTGCAACCCATCTAGTGACATAGGGGTTTATATTTAAGCTGGTGAGCTTATCTATAATGCCCGAGTGGGGTATTGTATTGAAGGCTTTTGCGAGGTCCAGGTAGGCTGTGTGGACCACCTTCCCCTTGTCAGTGGCCTTGGTGATTGTTTCAAAGAAATCGACCAGGTTTAAGAGGCAGGATCTGCCCTTAACAAAGCCGAACTGGGTAGGATCCAGTGTCTGTAGGTCCCCAATATCTTTATTTATGAGGTCCATGATGATCCTTTCCATAGCTTTGCAGACCAAGCTAGTCAGTCTTATGGGGCGATAGTTTCCAGGATCTGTTGAGGCACCACCTTTGTGGAGAGGGACCACAGTTGCTGTACGCCCCTCTTTGGGTACATATCCTGTAGTAAGGCTGAGATTGAACAGTAGTTTTATGTTTGGGTTTAGCTGTTCTTGGAGTTCATGTAGGACGCAGCCCGGGACACCGTCTGGTCCCATTGATGCTGTGTTTTTTGCTTTGGAGAGGGTGGCTCTTACCTGAGCATCTGAGATGTCAGGGGGGCAGCACTCTGCTGGGATAGATATTTGCCCTTTTGGTGGGGGGGGGGTTTACGCTGAACCTGTCAGCTAGGATGTTGGCAATTTCTGTGGGTTTGGTGTATTTTTTGTCATTTTGGACTAATTCTGAGCATATCTGGGAATTCCCACCCAGGTTCCTAACATAACTAAAGAAAGCCTTGTGATTATCCTTAGTGTTCTTTGCAATTTTTCTCTCGAAGCTGGCCTTAGACAATTTTATGAGTGCCCGTAGTTTTTTGCTAATACTGATCAGAGATGCCTTCCCTTTTTGGGATTTTGCTCTATCATGTAGTAGCTTCCTCCTTCTATTGTATAGTTTGTTTATGGCTGGGGTCCACCAGACAGGACACCTGCCTTTGGAGGATTGGCTCTTGGTTTTATTTGGGATTGCATGATCCATGCATTCCTGAAGGTGTTCATAGAATGCGTTTATAAAGGATTCTGCGGTCTGGGACGTATTTTCCACAGGCCCGGGGGCTTTAAAGGATTCCACTTCGCTTTTGAGGAGTGTGAAATTTGCTTTAGAGAAGTTTTTCACTGTGGTTTTCTGGGCAGGGGGTGGGATCAGGATGTGAATATCCAGTGAGATTAGTTTATGGTCTGATCTTACCAGTGAGGGATACACTTCTGGTCTGGAGCATAGAGCCCCCATGTTGGTGATGATCAAGTCCAGTATGTTTTCCCCTCTTGTGGGAGTGGTAACAAGTTGTTCCATAGCATTTGAGTTTATAAATTCTAGGAACCTTTAGGCTAGGGTGTTGGAGCTAGAGTAATGCTCCCAGTCTATGTTTGGGTAGTTGAAGTCGCCCAATATAATGGTGTTTGGAGAGACCTTCATATTTTCCACTGTTCTCAGGAAGGCCGAGTGGGGTGTCCTGTCAGGCAGCCCTTTGGGGAGGGTGGTCTGTAGCAGGCTATAAACTGGAAGGCAGTTTTACCCACTGTTAGTTGCACATGGATAGTCTCTGATGCTTCGTGCTGTGCCACCAACCTGGAGGTGTGGGTATCTTTGACGAATATTTATACTCCCCCCTCCTTTTGTGATTCGGTCCAAGTTTTGGGGCCGAAAAGCGTGGTATGAGGTATAACCTGGTAGTGCTGGAAGTGGTAAGGTACTTTATAATATTAGCTGTGATACCCCATGAGTCCTCAGGGAAACCCATGGGTCCTCAAGGAATCCCATGGTCTCTAATGTTTGTGATTTGTAGCTTTACTTGAGACTGTTGAGATGAACTTCCTTAGGTTCTGCAGGACTTTTTTAGACCAAGGACAAGAGGGTATTATTTGCCCCTAACCTCAACACACTTGTTAGCAATTTTCCTACCAAAAAATCAAAATGGTATAGCTTGCTTCCTTTTTAGCCATTACTGAGCTGATGTCCTGCTCAAGGAGTCCAGCCCTACTGTGGAGATGCTTGGAAGCTCTGAAACTCAGACCAGGAAAGTGTGCATCCACCAGTAGTGGTTTATTCCCATGTGTAGTTTTACTCCAGTATCTATAGTTATGATGTGTGTTCTTGCACAACTGTACTTTCTCAGTGTTTTTGCCTATTTCAAAACATACATTTTTGGTTTAATACGTCTGTGAATGTCACTGTGAAAAACCATGTCCCAAGGAAAGTATTCACGGTCAGGTCATAGAAAAATTATTACAGGTCCAGTATCTTAATTTACTTTGCCCATCATGTGTTTGTCTAGTGTAATGTTTGTTGTGCTTTGATTTTTAGTTTGCTTAGTTTTGTTTTGTAAGTGTATTATAACATTGGCTGTCAGTGCCTTTGTACTTTGTTTGCTAACAATTGCCAAATTTGCTAATGAAGCCACTCATAGGTCCCATCACTGCCAGTCCCTTAGACAACTCAACTGGCACGAGTTTCCACAACTCCTCCTACTCAACCAACTTACCACTGTCCATAAGCTGTACTACCTTCCTATGAAAACATCTGCCTTGCAAATATTAATTCAACCCTACACACCCTTCAGAAACCTAAGATCAACACATCGGAACCACATAAGTGTCACCAAGCATAAATATGAAGCTAGAAAATCCCTCTTTGCTTGCTGCATTGCAAAAAACCTGGAACTTCCTACCCGATCACCTAACCTCAACATCCTTACCTTACCGCTTCAAAAAAAACATCAAATCCCACTTTATGCAAAACTGGCTATGTTCATGTCTTCCCCCAGGCTAGACCAAATCTACTCACTGCTATTAATACTCTCCCAAATAATGAATTCTGCCATGGTTCTCAACTCCTAATAGTTTATTGACTCAATGCTAGAAAGTAAAGTATTCTTTACTATCGTTCCCTATTTGCTCAAATTCTACCAGATATCTCAACTGTAACTCATGTCAATCTATTGTTTGAAACTGCATTTAACTAACATGGTGTACTTTGTGTATGAATATCTTGTACCTTGTGAATGTTAACTAATGTAATGTAATACTTGTGGATCTTTGTGCATGTATATCTTTGTACCGTGTGAATGTTAACTAATGTAATGCAATACTTGTAGAGCTTTTCTCCCCGGGCCTCCGCTGAAAACGGACCCATGTCCAGTCGGACCTTCAAGTAAACAAATGTAAAATAAATAAATAAATAAATAACTGCAAATTGAACTTGAAAGGTTTCAGATAGACTGTTTTAAATACTGAAGTGCTTCCAAAGTTGTTTGATTTTAACTGTCTTTTTTTATTCTCTTCCCTACAAGCCCATCAACTGTCAGCTGCGTTTTCTTTCCCCATTGAGGCAAGAACCAGTCACTGAAGGCCATCATCCAGGCAGCCATCATGATTTTATCTGGTATGGCCTTAACCCCCTCCCCTAAAGGCTGAAATGTGCACTGGCATACACAAGACCTACTGTGCCTTTTTCTGTGGGCATGCATGTTCCCACACTTGCCCTATGAAGATTACTGTGCACATGTGCATTGGCCCAGATGCTGAATGCACTGCACCTGTTCTCCAGTGGGTGCAAGCACTGCAGTGGGCCAACACTACCTCTCTTCACCCAGGATGAATGAGTCACCAGTGGCCACACACTTCTACCATTCCTTGCTCAGTATCTCCATCACCTGTGATATTACTTAATCTAGTGACATTTGGGTCGTAGTTAGAGCTTCATCCCTGAATAGCACAGAGCCAGGTTTTTCATTTAACTGCTTTTGAGTCAGTCACTCTGTTTTACAGTTAAATTTGCTATAGAACTACTGTAGTTTTATAGTGTTTGTATGCACATTTGAGGATTTTGTGGTTACTTTAGATACTATTTATTGTGTGATAACTTGCTCAAATGTTATTTCGGTTTTGCCACCTGGTTATGATTTTCCTGTGAACTGTAAAAAAAAAAAAAAAAAAAGGCCTCTTCCTAGGATGTAAAATAATTTTTTTACTGCTCGGTGAATATTGACGTTTTGCGTAGGGTAAATGAAAAAAAATAAGGTAACTGTCTATAAATAGAATACATTTAACAATGTGTTTGGCATTTTTATTCATTACAGGAGAGAATTGTTAGAGTAACTTATTTATGATTTAGAGGTTTGCATATTAATAGTCATAGCAATGCACTTTTTGGTGTTTTGGGATGGAATTTTTGAGTGCAGATAGCTTTTTATTTAAAAAGGCAATGTACAATCATTTGTGTATTTTTACATGTTAGTGTTGGGGTATTGCCAGTGTTTTAAGTTGTTTTGCATCCAGTTTCGTGACAAGAGTCTGTAGTAGTACTTTTGCTTCCACAGCATTTTCTTCTATACATTCCAGACAGGTAGTAACACTTTGGGTATATGCCCATTGTAAATGACTGCAGGTACTGCCACTGTGGTCTGACTTTTACTGCATACACGTCCATATCTCTCAACCTAGAAGCATCAAAAATCTGGACAAAGGACCAACAACTGACCAAAAATCTGTATGCTGATTAACATAAAATTTGGATGCATAATTATGTAACCTCACCCACTCCAGTGGAATTGTGGGATACCAATATTCAAACGCAAATTGAAGAACAGACAAAATATTAAATGCAAAATATAACCAGAAGAGCGAGAGAGAGAGACACACACACACAAAATGTGAGAGTTAGATTTGTAAAAGCTGACTTGCCTAATAACTAACAACACTTTTTAATAACTAGCAACACTACTAAATTTTTCAGAAAGTTACTTTAGTTCTGTTCACCTGCAGAAAATCCATGTAGCTTTTCTTATATTGCAACCTATCTGCATATAATTTATCGTGTACCATAACTGCCTATGCTAAAACTGATTGTGTATGTTAAGCATACTAGCATGTGCATTTGGTCATTCACAAAGAAGAAGACACGCTCACACACACACTCACATGTGCACTCTATCACTTCACAGCATATTGAAATTCCAAACTGCTGTCTTGACTGTCTTCCTTGCTTGAGATGCACTCAACATATTTTCATTAAAAGGGTCCAAAAAATTTAATTTTTTTATTGCAGCTGTGGATATTGTCAGCTGAAATAATTTATGCAAGATTCTTGTATTAAATGTGAAGACCTGCAGCATAAAGTATAAATTTCACGTCACTGTTGTGATTGCATTATAATTGCTGGATTCTCAGCATAAAGAAAAGTACAGTTGATTCTCAGTGGCAAATAATAAAGTGAAGCAACAGTTTTACAAGGAGCAGGAATACTAAGATCACATATGTTACATTTTTGACTGCATAACTTAAAGGACTCTGTTCAGCCTTCATCATCTGACTGTATTCTTCTCCCCATGACCCCAATTCTTATTTAATATAATTCATCTAGTACTCCCTGCCCCCAGACTGTTGTATGTTCTCGGATATGTGGATACAGAGTTGGACAAGCAAAGTCCGTACATAAGGTTGCCCAAGCCAAGAACACTGCGCACCAACAGGTAGGCCTGTAAAAGCAGATTGTTCAATAGCTAGTTCCCACCCTCTCAAACATTCATCACTTGTTTGCTCCAGTAAGAACTAGTCAACTGTGGAAGGCACCACACCCCTTAAGCTGTTAATATTGCATGAGTCAAAGCTCACCGCCACACATAACCATAAACTGGAGTACGAAACATGCTGTAAATTGCAACAGAAAAAATACTAGAAGACAGGCTTTACTTTGAGATGTACCTTTCTTAACTGGTCTGGTCAAGAACTCTGTGCAAACTACAAAACCAAAAATTGTATGGGGGCAAAGGTACGAAGTCTGAGACGATTTTAAATATTGCTGTAATTCATTTAAAAGCCAAGCGAACGCAGCCGCAGGGTTTGTGTGATAGCTGGTCCTATAATGACAATATACAGATTACGCGTTTTGTAATTATTTTTCACTTACCTTGAGGAAGCTGAGGTCTAGTCGCTGGAGAAGGTAAATTTCCTCATCCTCCTAAACCTGGTACTAACCCTGCAGAAGTTCAGAACTTAAATTGTGCAGTGAGACTGTGCACAGCCCCGCTCGGTGCTAACTGCTGCTGCTACTCCATCATCTCCACTCTCCGATTCAAATTTCAGTTCAAAATCAAAACAGTCCAAGTAGTCTAAGTGCAGTGGCAGCTGGTGACTTCAAATCACAGGGGGGCTGCACTAGACAGCTGAATGGGTGGGGTCAAGGGGAGGGGGTGTGGTCAACCAGAAAGGGGAGGAGCTATGCACAAAACCACAAAAAACTAATTTCAATTAAATACGCTGCCCTGGGTGGCAAACCATCATTATGAAAGGCCAATCAAGACAAAAATAAGTGTAGAAGAATAAAAATATTTCAATGCATTGGCTGCATGACAGCTTACTTAATATCTAGACGGAAACAAAAGGTTGTGAGGCATGAAAAAATAAATTACTTTTTAAATACATTACTGGAATGCCAGTCAAAATCAAGTATAAGAAAAACCAGAAGCACTCAACTCAAACCACTTCTCCTTGCACTGCAGTCCTAATTATAATATATTCAGCTTTATTAAAGTACCAAGTAACATGCTGAAAGTAAAAATCTATGTGATGCCCCCACTTGTAAAAATATTTCTTATCCAAAAAAGACCTGCTGCCTGACAACTTGTTTCTTGGGGAAAACATGATAAAAGTAAAAAATGAAAAGCAAACAAGAAACAAGCTCAAGATACATTGCTTAAAGGATTACTGTACAGGTTATGGACCACACATGATTGGCATTCTGTTTAGTTTACGGGTAAAGTCTGTAGAGATGACTGGAAGTCTCCAACAAGTGTAATGAGCTTTTTAAAATAATGGAATCCTGTCCTTTAATACCCAAGGCTTATACATTATCTAGTCAAGTATTCTCTGCATGGCAACAACAGAAAGGCTTTCAATGTTGGCAATTCTTTAACAGTATGCTTATTAAAGCTTACTTGCATCTTACGATCTCAGACAAGCTTACCTTATGGTCATTAAAGCATTGCTACTTAAAAACACAGAGCAACAGACACTTTGAGTAATAAGCATAAATCTGAGTAATAAGCATAAATCAACAGTACAAAAATATGACAGAAACCAGACCATTCTGCAAGATCAAGGACAGATGAAAAGCCACTGTAGTACTTATGCAGTGTGTCCTCCCCATCCAAGGTAGATACAACTACTCCTTGCCTTGCTTGGACACATCCAGAGTCACTACATGGGGGAGTGGGGTGCAACAAGCATGTCACAATTTGAAATCTCTCTGGCTGACTGTGATGGCCCTGACACATTTGTCATACCTCTCAACCTCAAGAGCAAGAAATCTGGACAAAGCCATACACAGAAGTGGGACAAAGGCCCAACAATAAGGACAATTTTAAATATTGCTCTAATAAACTTAGAAAGATAATAGAATAGGTCTTGCATTAGTATGAATTTTCTGAAGGGTATAAAATCTGAAACTCAAATGTCTGTCATTTTCTAACTTCAGTCTTTAGTGATTTGTCACTAATTTGCCAAAAAACACAATTTTATGAAAAATGGACCAAAAATGTGATGCAAAAATATAAAATAGACACACAATACAGCTGCTACCTGTCAAAGAAGGGAGACTTTAATATTAGTACTGCTACCTTGAGCAGCTGACAAAATATAAAAGAATCTACATGCATTTCAAGTAATCTATAACTTTGATTATTACAGTTATTTCTTAATTGTAAACCCTCCATGTTTTCTTCCAAAATTGCTATTTTGTGGAGGGATTATAAGGGGGAAGAGCAACATTTTGAGCCAAAAATTGGGGACAGTTGAGAGGTTGGCTATGCCTAATTCTGTAAAGCAATTTATTTGCATGTACCTCACAACCTGTTAATGCAGTAAATCTGAACAAGGCCAGATATATTGGGGGCACATATAAACAGTACTAAAAATTGCTCTTGTATAAATTGAGACAGTTGATAGAACAGCTCTTACTTTAACATGCATTTTTCTGAAGGTTATGAAGTCTGAAACTTATTATTGAGTGACTTCTGGCAAATCATTTAGGAATTAAAACTACAAATTTTATGAACAACAAACCAAAAATAAGAAGCAAAAATCTATTCATTCTTTGAAAATCTGGACAGTTGGGAGGTATAGTTCAGCTGGGCCTGTCTTGAGTTTGCTGCCCTTCCCCCCCTGACAAAACAATGGTTGAATGGAGCCTCTGCAGCCATTCCAATGAACCATTATACTTGGCTATTTCACTCCATTTACCATAAACACTAATGTGCATACTGCTTTACTTCTATGATGAGTTGGACTTCATTTGAAAGTTTAGTTTTATTTTGTATTTTACAGCACAAACACTAAGTCATCTTTTAAACAAAGCAATGCAGTTTCACAATGAAAACTTAGCATTAAAACTTCTCTGCCCTTGAAACTCACATTCATTGAAACAGCATTGAAACCCACATTCAAAAGAAAATACATTTTGCCAGTGGCAGATAAAGATTAATTTTGGGCTGTTTTCGAATCATAGGCTCCTTGCATAGGAAACATACATGTGCTCTTTGATACACCTTCCTCATTGTACTAAAATTATATTCCTTGTACAATACAGTACACTTGTTAGAGGGTGTTTTAAATTTGTTTTGAACATTTTTTCCAGTAAGCAATGAAACAAACCATATGCACCCATAATGGCAAAACTGCCCAGTTGAGAACATTTATCATAAAAAGTCTACTCAGACTTCCACAGTCCACCATTATTAGTAAATATACACAATTCTACAGTCCACCATTATTAGTAAATATGCACAATTCCACAGTCCACCATTATTAGTAAATATGCACAATTCTATAGTCCACCATTATCAGTAAATATGCACAATTCTACAGTCCACCTTTATCAGTAAATATGCACAATTCTACAGTCCATTATCAGTAAATATGCACAATCTCTGAAGTCAGTCATCTAAATAATTCCACATTAAAGAAATCTGTAACTAATGAAGCGGTTGCTGCTAGCAATCACCTTTATATTTCATGGTTTCATCGAAAAATAGTGTCTGTTGCCCCTCAGGAATAAATTGCCTATATTACATTAAAAAATGATAAGTTAGTAATAATATTGCAAGAGGAAATGGATGGCAAACTGATAACGAACTCATAGTTAGTATCTTCACCAAGGAGAACATTCTCAGTGCGGCAGCATCCACCCCTTGTGGGAGTAGAACCCACAGCCTTCTGCATCAAAAGCAAGTACACAACCTGTTGTGCTATAGTATTAACTAGGCAAAGCACTAAACTTCTATTCCCCTGCAGCTCTCAGCTCCTTGTAAAATCTACTCAATACTCAACTGCATCTCAACTTCGCAGCTCAAGAAAACTGGAAAAAGCCAAAATGTATTGGGGGTCAAAAGCCCAAAAACAGGGACACATTAAACATTGCTTGTATAATCTTGGAAAGTTGCTAGAATAAAATGTTGTGTTGCCACCATATATTTTACTGCCAAGGTCCCTGAGCAAAAACAGTCAGAGTAACATACCACTACGCCACATCAGCTGCTTTGTAAAAGAGAGGAAGACTGAAACTTAAATGGCTATCATTTAGTGAATTCAGTTCTCACCATAGCTGTCATCCTCTTAGTACAAAACACCTGGACAAACCCAGTAATGAGGGAATACAGCCCTCAAACATATTCAGTGAATTCAGTTCTTGCCATAGCTGTCAACCTTAGCACAAAACCTGGAAGAAGCCAATAATGGGGGAATACAGTCCCAAAAATAGGGACAAATTTAAAATATTCATCTTATAAACTTAGAAAATTGCTAAAAAAAAGGTTGTGCTACTATGTATTCTGAAGAACATGAAGTTTGAAATTCAAATGCCGGTCAATTTTACTGCGGACAGAACAAAAACAATTTTCAGCAGAGACGCAGGGATTAATACTGCAGACACGTCTTTGTAAAATGGCAGGGCACCAGAGCAAATCCACACAAATACAGGGAGGAGATGCAGACAGAAGCCACCCCATCCAAGAATCAAACCAGAAAACCTATAGCTGTGAGGCAACAATACTACCACTGCACCATCAATTATGCGAGGAATTAAACATTCAGAAACCTGAAGTTTGAAATTCAAATGCCTGTCAATTTTACTGCGGACAGAACAAAAACAATTTTCAGCAGAGACACAGGGATTAAAACTGCAGACACATCTTTGTAAAATGGCAGGGCACCAGAGCAAATCCACACAAACACAGGCAGGAGATGCAGACTCCACACAGAAGCCACCCCAACCAAGAATCAAACCAGAAAACCTATAGCTGTGAGGCAACAATACTACCACTGCACTATCAATTATGCGAGGAATTAAACATTCAGAAACCTGAAGTCTGAAATTCAAATGCCTGTCCATTTTACTGCGGACAGAACAAAAACAATTTTCAGCAGAGACGCAGGGATTAAAACTGCAGACACGTCTTTGTAAAATGGCAGGGCACCAGAGCAAATCCACACAAACACAAGGAGGAGATGCAGACTCCACACAGAAGCCACCCCAACCAAGAATAAAACCAGAAAACCTATAGCTGTGAGGCAACAATACTACCACTGCACCATCAGTTATGCAAGGAATTAAACATTCAGAAACCTGAAGTCTAAAATTCAAATGCCTGTCAATTTTACTTCGGACAGAACAAAAACAATTTTCAGCAGAGATGCAGGGATTAAAACTGCAGACACGTCTTTGTAAAATGGCAGGGCACCAGAGCAAATCCATAGAAACACAGAGAGGAGATGCAGACTCCACACAGAAGCCACCCCAACCAAGAATCAAACCAGAAAACCTATTG
Organism: Protopterus annectens; assembly: GCF_019279795.1. Taxonomy (NCBI): domain Eukaryota; kingdom Metazoa; phylum Chordata; order Ceratodontiformes; family Protopteridae; genus Protopterus; species Protopterus annectens. The sequence continues at coordinate 242,975,611 of NC_056747.1, read as the reverse complement.
CTGTGAGGCAACAATACTACCACTGCACCATCAATTATGCAAGGAATTAAACATTCAGAAACCTGAAGTCTGAAATTCAAATGCCTGTCAATTTTACTGCGGACAGAACAAAACCAATTTTCAGCAGGGATTAAAACTGCAGACACGTCTTTGTAAAATGGCAGGGCACCAGGAGCAAATCCACACAAACACATGGAGGAGATGCAGACTCCACACAGAAGCCACCCCAACCAAGAATCAAACCAGAAAACCTATAGCTGTGAGGCAACAATACTACCACTGCACCATCAAATATGCAAGGAATTAAACATTCAGAAACCCTTAAGTCTGAAATTCAAATGCCTGTCAATTTTATTTAACATTTTTTAATCAGGACAGTCTGACTTGGAACAAATAAACAATTTTCAGCAGAGGCCCAGGAAGAAATAATGCAGACATGTCTTTGTAACATGGGAGGACACAAAAGCAACCCCACACAAACACAGGGAGAAGATACAGACCCCACAAAGAAGGAACCCCAGCCAAGAATCAAACCCTAGAACCTGCAGCTGTGAGGCAACAATGCTACTACTACACCATCAAATATCAAGCATTGCAACATTTACAAACCACAGATATGAGGAACAGATCAGATCGAATATGAGGCAAAAATCTGCAATTTTTTTTACAAATGGTGGTGGGTAGGGAACTCAAGTCTTTAACACCTGCATACAGGGTACAGGGTTCAAGCCTGAGGTATTCCCTACCACACCACCATGAGCACCTGGGGCATTTTCACACACACACACACACACACACACACACACACACACACACACACACACACACACTCACACTCACACTCACACTCACACACTCCAGTAAAGCATAAGCACCATACACACACACACTCCAGTAAAGCATAAGCACCATACACACACTCTCCAGTAAAGCATAAGCACCATACACACACACTCTCTAGTAAAGCATAAGCACCATACACACACTCTCCAGTAAAGCATAAGCACCATACACACACTCTCTAGTAAAGCATAAGCACCATACACACACACTCTCCAGTAAAGCATAAGCACCATACACACACACTCTCCAGTAAAGCATAAGCACCATACACACACACTCTCCAGTAAAGCATAAGCACCATACACACACTCTCCAGTAAAGCATAAGCACCATACACACACACTCTCCAGTAAAGCATAAGCACCATACACACACACTCTCCAGTAAAGCATAAGCACCATACACACACAATCCAGTATAAACATTGTAAAATAAAGGTAAAAAGCACCATACACTTACCTGAATATATCCAGCTAACGTACATCCTTCCCGCGCAATACTCCAAAGACCCGCAAGATCCCAAGCAAAGCCCGACGAGATCCCAAAGCTCCTTCCCCGACGACGAGACTGTCCTGACTGCTGCTCTTGCAGTCCGGACGCGACCCATAATCCTAGCGAGTCTGTGCACTTTAAAAGTGCACAGACTTCTCCTTGTGTCCCCCTATGGGGACTGCCGGACTGCCTTGAGCATGCGCATAGACTGACAGTAGTCGGGACTACTGCGCATGCGCGAAGTCCGCGAAATTTCAAAAAGTAAATTTTTTTCTATTTTTTTTTCTATTTTTTATTTTGAGGGGGCTGCAGTCCGGCAGCCCGATGCCACGAGCCGCCCCTGTCTAAGTGAGTCTGACAGGCAGTCGCAAAGCTGATGTCATCACACACAACCCTACACATTTATGACATTGTGGGATACACTGGTGATGCGTGATGACATCATCCATAAGTTAAAATTCTAAATTAAAATAAAAAAATTGGGAATTAAAGGGGCCACTTGGAAATTTGTGGCACCCCATTATTTTAGCGTCAAAACTGGTAAATACCAAGGAATTTGGTACAGTTGAGAAGTATTTACATGTCCCCAGAAGAGAGGTGAAAGCTGAATTCCTCCCTTGACCAGGACATCAGTTCAACCCACAGCTAAGTGGGAGAGCAGTGGATACCAACTTGATTTTATCCTGCCACACAAAATAGTTTATTGCACATCTCCCATTTGCCCCATTCTGGGCAACTTCTAAAGCAGGATTAAGCACCAATTATGGACATCTCTAATTTTGTATACTGTAAATGTATATTCCATTAAGTACATAGTTTGGGAACCTCTTTCATCTGAATGTGTCTTTTTATTGTATACTAGTTTTTTTTTTTGTGATTGATCTTCATTGTGGGCAGGATTTTTTCCAATGTCTGTGATGCAAGCAACTGTACATGGGGAGGACAGATTTCATCTAAAGACTGCCCTGTTGCCTACCATTCCTTTTGTTCTTTGGAAAGAATTTGTTGCACTGCTCTGGACTCACTCTTAGCACACCCATCAACACCACAAGAAGCTTTTTGTCCAGAAGAGATCGTCCCTTCCTTTAGCTTCTTTGGACTCAGACTTGGCTGAGTAAGCCCTGGCATGCTTTGTGCAGATCTCACCATCAGGTTGTCTTGTAGACAAATAAGGAGACCATTTTACCAGTCTGCTTAACAGGTGACATTTCCTTTGGGGAAAATGTCTTATGAAGGGAACACTTCAGGTATGAGTCAGGGGAAGTTTCAAATTCTTATTTAAGGTACCTGGACCTCCTAGTTAGTTTAGAGTCTAGACCCCTGAGTATTCCACTTTCATTCCAGGTAATTGAGGATGTTTTTGAGATTGTATCCCTAGGACCAGCCTTTCTGCTTCCACTTCTACCCTTAGGATACAATATACATTTTGCTGGGTTCTCAACACTTATATATCCCTTTTCATACACCCAGTTGCTGATACATCAGTGTTTTCTGTTAATACTGCTAGTGAATCTAAACAGGTTGCAGGGCTGTGCACCCATAAGGAAAGCAGGGTATTGGGCCATTAGAGCAATAAATTATCAAAAGGCCATGATAACGTACCAGGGAGATATCCTTACATATGTACATATGTTAAGTAAATGCAACACCCCCAAAAGGCTTTAAAAAAGAAATAATAAAATTCCGAGGCAACAAATTTGCACCAATTTTAAAAATGGGTTTATAGGTAAACATTATGACGAGTGAAGTTAAGAAGGATAGACAAGCAGCTTTGGTTGTAAAGTACAATAATTCTTGTGGGCAATATATAGCTGACATACACAACAACAACTGGAGTGTGTTTTGTTCCCAAGAATTGGTTTCTAAGCTTGGGAACAGACCTGTTGTAACATATTTTAAGGGCAGAAGCCTGAAAAATTGGTTTGAAAGTGGGAATAGGTCCACATACAAACACAGAAATCTAAATTCGAAAATGTTTAAATGTGGTGGTTGTAGAATGTGCAAATTTGGTAACGATGGTCCATATATTGTCGTTCCTGGGTACAGTAGAACGTTATGTTGGCTTGGCAAGTGTAACTGTAATATAGATTAGGTAGTTTTATGTAGCTTACTGCATTTCCTGTGTGGGATTCTATGTAGGGAAAACTACTAGCAAATTGAGGGAACGTATGGCAGAACACACAAGAGATATAAAAAATAAGAAAACCACTAGTGCTCTCTATGTCCATTCTACCAAATGCACTAATTTAAAAAAAAATGTTATTATAGATAGAGTGCAAATGAATAATCCTGGGGGGATGCAAAAACAGTATGTTGGAATATAAAGCACTGGCATGGCAACTAAGATTGAATGCCATGGCTAGCCCTGGTATTAATGAAGCTTGTTCTATTAGCAGTGTATTGAAGCTAAGAGCACAGTTAAAATAGTGGCTTCAACACTGCTAATATAACACACTGTTTTGATTATAAGGTATCCATATAACTGACAACATTCAAGTTTTAAAGTGTAAATTTTTATATGTATTTTTTTTTTAATTAATTTTTTATGATATGGTGTATTTCTTTAAACAGTTACATTAGATAAGGGTCACGTGTTTGATTTTAATTATTTAAGGATTGAGTGATGTGCTGTTTTTAACTCTGATGATGCCCTAAGTTTATGTTGGGCAAAAGTGATCAGTTTGTTGTGTTCTACAATAAATATTTTCTTGCTTTTATGAACAGCAGTTTTGGACTTATTTGGATGTAACAAGCAATTAATCAGCCTTGACTGTACAGCTTGCAGTGGTGATTTTTTTTTTCTGGCAAATTCGTTGTTTTTTTACCACGTTTGGTGGAGATCGGTTCTCAGTTTATTTCACACTTAAAATAAGGCCAAAGTTTCAAGGCCTACCACTTCTGCCCCTCCGTCATCGGACGCCCTGCCAACCACTGATTTAGGGGCTGATGGATGTCCGCTGGAACCAATGTCTTCAGTGATTACCCTTGAGGAAGCCTCTTCCGAAGCACCAGTAGGCACATCCTCAGAGGTTATTCCGATGTCAGCTACAGCTGAGGTCGAAGGTGAACAAGGCTCCACCAGACACCCTTCCCGAGGTCCGGGAATGCGAAACCTCACCCTTAGGCCACATCCCTGAAACTAGGCTCTCCATTTCAGTAAAATCAACTCTTCTGAAGAGGAAACAAAAGACTAAACACTTGTCCCCTTCCTCGACGGAGCAACCAGACTAGCACTCCTCCTCCCAGTCCTTGCTGCAGGCCTTTATGGCTCTTAGGCCTTCATCATCCACAGCTGCCACATTGTCTGTCCTCAGCCCCAGGCCAGCCTTAGCTGTCTTCATCCCTCCTGCCCACACCAAGGAATAAAATTCCTCTTCCGATAAGTCACCTACTCCTCTCAAATAGTTTTCCCTCTGAACTACTACTCCGTGGGGGGAGACTCCCCCCTGAGGACATTACCTCTAAGGAAACAATCACTAAAATGAGGGAATACTTCAAATGGGATGCTGCTCAAATGACAGAAATCCAAAAAGGGTATTTTGAGTTACTGCACGTGGAATCACCTTGCCCCCTCCGCTATCCCACCTGTGATTCCAGCCTACCTGGATGCCTTTACATCAGCTTCTAAGGCTCCAGAATCTCAACCTCCTGCCCCAAGAGACCAGACCGCTTTTATAAGGCCCCTGATGAACGCAATTTGCTTATAAACCCCCCTTGGCAGATCCTGCAGTTATTGCATTGTCCCCTGACAAACAGTCTAGACTCGTACGTTCTTCCTCCTTCATATCATCAGACAAGGACAGCAAGGTCATGGACAGGCTGAGGAAATGATTTACCTCTGCCACATTAGCCTTCAGGGCAATTAATTACCAGGCCCACATGGTCAAATATGCCCTTGATTTGGTTTCACAGGCTTCCTCTTTACACTCTCCTCCTTGCCTGACTCCCCCATCAAGTCTCGGGTAGCATCTAAGCTATCCCTGGCATCTCAGGTCACCAGACACTTGATAAAGTGCAGCTGTGATGCAGCTGAGGCTTCCACAAGATCTGCAGCATCTGCTTCTGTTCTGCACATATAGGCATAGGTTGCAGCCCCTGCCTTAAGATTTTAAAATAAAAATACTGGATGCCCCTCTGGATAACAAATTCC